>NC_080426.1:52620765-52927632 GCF_029873635.1 Malania oleifera
CACCTAACCTGGGTAGAACCCAAGTCAAAAAAATTTTAACTTGTTTGGCTTATAGGAAAATTGCCAGGAAAGTTCAAGAAAAGAACCAAATAAAATATATAAATAAAAAATGCAATAGAAAAGGAACCAAAACTTATCTTCGAAATCTTTGATCCGAGCTTAAAGGCAAAGAGCCCAAAGCTCTCTGCTCATATTTTCTTTTTGATCCAGACTTGCAAAATAAAGAAGAAAAGGAATGAGGTCTGAGAAGGAAGTAAAATGACAACAAAATTAAATAAATAAATAAAACAAAAATAGAAAGGGATAGAGAGAGAGAAAGAGAGGTTCGTGAGAAAGTGTGAGATGATGAGAGAAAGAAAGAAATAAAGAGAAAAAAAAAAAAGGAAGAAGTTGGAGAGAGAAAAAAGCAGAGAAAGAGAAAATAGTGCAAGATTGAGAGAGAGAAAGAAATAAGAGAAAAGAAGAAGAAATTAGAGAAAGAAAGATAGAGGAAGAAAGAGAGGATAAAGAAACCAAGAGGGAGGGGAGGGGGGGGGGAAAGAGAGAGAGAGAGAGAGAGAGAAAGAGAGAGGGATAGAAGTGGAGAAAAGAAGAGAGAAAGAAAAAAAGGGGTTTTATATATGTATTGATAGGACACGTGTCACTGTTTGTACGATGACATGTGGCAAAACAAGGGTCATGTATCCGGGAGGCGATGTGGCGTAATCTTGGCTGTCCAATCTATATTTTCTTTGGATAGCCAAATCTTTACCACGTTAGAAATTTGCGTCAAATCCTCAAAGTTAACTAGGGCATGCCTCGTGGCCAGTGACATAATGATGACGTCACCTTGCTATAGAAAATTTTAAAAAATAAAATAAAACAGTACCACGTGATGGCATGTTTGGCAGACACATGGCCCACTCATCCCAATCAGGTCAAATTTGGTTCACACCGAATGAACCAGTCTGACTTTCTGAACCCTCAGTTCGTTTATTTAATTTTAAAATTTTTTAAAATCGGAGAAAATGGTAAAAATTCAAAAAAAAAATATTTTGAAAAATTAAAAAAATAAATAAATTTATTTGAGTTATTTTTCCAAAGATGAAGAAAAAGTCTTTAGAAATCCCATAAAATTTTTTTTAAAAAAAAAAAACAAGTGTTGGCAAACTTTTAGAAAATTCTAAACAAATTTTTAAAAATTTGAGAATGTTTTGAAAACTCTTTTTGATCAAATTTGATGAATTTATTATCTGCATTTGTTTTATTTTTGTGTATGCGCGTCCTAATGATTAAACAAAGGGTAAAAATGTATTTTGAATCTCACGTATATTAGTTCTGAGGGGGCATATCTAATAAGATGTCATCCTTTGGATGTTTTATTAGACATTCCTAAATTACATTTTATTTTATACTTTCTTTTAAATATTTTTTTAAAGGAGTTAATTGAAGACTATCAGATTAAATTTAGGAATAATAATTGAAGACCATTAGATTAAATTTAGGGATAATTGATAATTAACTAGATACTGTTCATAGAATGAGTGTGAAGGGGGTGCTAGTACCTTCCCCTCACATAACTGAATTTTCGATCATAACTTTGGTAAAAATAGACTGAGAATACTAGTTTATTGACTTAAGATTATTTTAAAGACCAATCAATAAGTTATAATTAGGTAAACTGACTGTCCTTAGGAAAATAATAGATTAGTGATGATTCCATCAAATTTATATTATTATTATTATTATTTCTTATCATTCTAAACCTTTTATCCCAGACGTTGGACCCCACAAGTTGATATAATCCACGACAACCTTAATTTTCCCTCTACTTGATTTTTGTTAATTCCATCAAACTAACGTATTAATGGATTCAAATTCTAAATTTGGCTACCAATCAAATGCATTGCCTGGAAAAGATCTCTGACAAATTGTTTGATGAGTAGATCAGCACGCCTAATGGGACTCCATGACCTTTTATCACCAACGTGCATAGTGGGTCGCAAGTAAGGTTGTCTCCCAGTATCCAAAGTCCTGCTTCACATCTTTATGTAAATAATTTAAAATAAATTATTTGACTATGATGTTGGACTTTTTCTATAAAAAAAAAAAATCTATATATAAAGATTTCTAGTAAAAAAAAAGTATTAATGTATGATATTGAAATTAAAAATAAATACATGTCATGTTGTAACAAAATAACCAATAAAATGAATTATTTATAGACTGCAATTATACCATGCTCATATCATAAATTAAAAATTACACGCTATCTTTAATTTGAAAAATTATTAATAAAACTTAAAAAACTTGATACTATATCTAATTTTAATTTTCAAAAGCTCGATATGTGTGACAATTATCATTAATAATTTTTTATTAATTTTTAAATTTTTTTTAAAATTCTTCCCTTTTAAAATTTTTCTTTTATATAATACCATTCATATAGTGGATTAATGTGGAAATTTAGGTTTAGGATGAATCATCAATTCAAACATTCTGAATTTGATTTTTTGAAAAAGTCAAACATGCAATTAAGAAATCGAATCCCAAAGTAGGATATTGTATAATTTGAATCGATTTTTATTTTGTCATCGAGAAAAAATTTCATAAACAATTTTCATAATGATTAAATAACATTTGCTGCATAATTTATTAAATTATTTACTCTAAGATGGGCGGCCAAAAATAAGTTGACGGCCGGTGCTGTGATTGGTTTGGCTTTCAAGCACCAAGACTCCAATATATGTATGATTGTTTGAAATTTTAAGAATTAGAGCGAGTCAATCAAGGATTTATGTATATTTTAAACTTTTAATAATCTAATAGGCAACTAATTACGTGTGGTTATTGATGAGAAAAATTATTAATTAGTTGCCTTTATTTAATTTAATAGTTTTTCTTGTTCAATTTCATTATAATATATATAATGGTCAATTATAGGGAGTAACTTCTTCTCGACAACAAATGATATAAGAGTTGCGATGAGCAGCAAAAAGAACTTTTTTTCTTTCCAAAATGCATTTTGTGGTACGTTTTGCCCATGCTTTTTGGCAGATATTTTTTTTTAATATTTTGGGGACTTCAACCACCATCGTAACACTTTGGACATTACCTGAGGAGTGAAAGCCGTCCACCCATTGACGTACTCTGGATGATTCATTGACATAATGTCTCAGGGGGAAATGGGATCCATGACCTTGAGGTTACCAAAGTCACAAGTTACCGTTATCACTTGAACTGGTCTACCAAGGTTTTTTGGTAGATATTTTGCTAATTTATTTTTATTTTTAAGCTAATTAGCGAAAACACAATAATGTTACGTTTGGTTTGCGAAATTCTTATTCTTAAGAATAAATTAGTTATTATAGGTTAATTAGTTGCAATTTGTTATACAAAAAATTAAATCATTATTTTACAGCAAATAATAATGTGCACTTTTTATGAATCCATAATGAGAAATAACTATTTCCAAATTTCATCATAAAAAAGTATGTTTTTTTCTTATTACATATTGAATGAAATAATAAGGAATATACAAAGAATAACTATAGATTTCATTCTCTAAATTCATACTATATTGCATCTTAGTTTAAGAAATAACTATTTTTCAGAACCAATTTAACAATAGAATAAATTAAATATTTAGTAAATAAAACAAGTAATTTAATGGTGCAACAAAGTATAAGAAAACAAAAACATTCAATTAAAAATTTGCCCTGTGTATATGTAAAGAAAACCATATCCCCGACCTCTACAGTAAACTACAAGGATATTTACGATATCCCCAAATGAATTCATTTCACTAACTGCTGAACATCCCATTTCTATTTAATAAATAAAGGAAATCGCAAGATGCAGGTCATATTTTTTCTTAATTATCAGTCAATAATTGATTTGCAATTCTTGTCAACTTGTATATCCCAAAATTCAATGTTAGAAATTTCAAAATCTAACACTTCAAAGTTGATTTTAACACAATTGTGACTAAAAGATTTATGCCAAAAAAAAAAAAAGGAGGGGAAAATTAGCATTACTTTTCTATGAAAAAAAAGAAAATTAGAGGATGACAAGTCCTTTTGTTTTGAAATTACAAATGATTAATAAGTTTATATTAAAAAGAAATAAAAATCCTCGTAATTACATGAAAAAAATTCCTCCTACTTACCTTATCGCTATGCAAATTCCTGTCATCCTCCTACAAGGCCAAATCATATCCCCGACCTCTACAGTAAACTATAAGGATGATTTATGATATCCCCAAATGAATTCATTTCACTAACTGCTGAACATCCCATTTCTATTTAATAGATAAAAGAAATCGCAAGATGCAAGTCATATTTTTTCTTAATTATCAGTCAATAATTGATTTGCAATTCTTGTCAACTTGTATATCCCAAAATTCAATGTTAGAAATTTCAAAATCTAACACTTCAAAGTTGATTTTAACACAATTGTGACTAAAAGATTTATGCCAAAAAAAAAAAAAAAGGAGGGGAAAATTAGCATTATTTTTCTATGGAAAAAAAGAAAATTAGAGGATGACAAGTCTTTTTGTTTTGAAATTACAAATGATTAATAAGTTTATATTAAAAAGAAATAAAAATCCTCGTAATTACATGACAAAAATTCCTCCTACTTACCTTATCGCTATGCAACTTCCTGTCATCCTTCTACAAGGCCAAATCATATCCCCGGCCTCTACAGTAAACTACAAGGATGATTTACAATATCCCCAACTGAATTCATTTCACTAACTGCTGAACATCCCATTTTTATTTAATAGATAAAAGAAATCGCAAGATGCAGGTCATATTTTTTCTTAATTATCAGTCAATAGTTGATTTGCAATTTTTGTCAACTTGTATATCCCAAAATTCAATGTTAGAAATTTCAAAATCTAACACTTCAAAGTTGATTTTAACACAATTGTGACTAAAGGATTTATGCCAAAAAAAAGAGGGGGGGGGGGGGAATTAGCATTACTTTTCTATGGAAAAGAAGAAAATTAGAGGATGACAAGTCTTTTTGTTTTGAAATTACAAAAGATTAATAAGTTTATATTAAAAAGAAATTAAAATCCTCGTAATTACATGACAAAAATTCCTCCTACTTGCCTTATCGCTATGCAACTTCCTGTCATCCTCCTACAAGGCCAAATCATATCCCCGGCCTCTACAGTAAACTACAAGGATGATTTACGATATCCCCAACTGAATTCATTTTACTAACTGTTGAACATTCCATTTTTATTTAATAGATAAAAGAAATCGCAAGATGCAGGTCATATTTTTTCTTAATTATCAGTCAATAGTTGATTTGCAATTCTTGTCAACTTGTATATCCCAAAATTCAATGCTAGAAATTTCAAAATCTAACACTTCAAAGTTGATTTTAACACAATTGTGACTAAAAGACTTATGCCAAAAAAAAAAAGGGAGAGGGGGATTAGCATTACTTTTCTATGGAAAAAAAGAAAATTAGAGGATGACAAGTCTTTTTGTTTTGAAATTGCAAAATGATTAATAAGTTTATATTAAAAAAGAATAAAAATCCTCGTAATTACATGACAAAAATTCCTCCTATTTACGTTATCATTTTGCAACTTCCTGTCATCCTCCTACAAGGCCAAACCTAATCTCCTTCCTTCCCCCCCCCCCCCCCCCCAAAAAAAAAACTTCGAAAGTCCCTTTTTCCAAGAAAAATTGGTTGCTTGAGATTGTCCATAAATCTGGCAAAATGATTCGGGTCGAATAATTTGTGGCGGATTAGGCAAATTATCAAGTAATGATATTATAATTTATATCCGACTTATTTTAGTTGCGAATGTATGGCGGTTTGAATTGGATAATCCATAAGGGATAACGGATAATCTGTCATTCTCATCTCTAATATATATATATATATTTTATCATCCAATTACAATTTATTTTATAACATAATAACTGAAGTCATTTTTAAAATTACAATTAGATAATTATTAAAAGTTTAATAACTAATCACAAAATTATATATATTTTATTTTTTATAACAAAATTAGAGGTTTTTATTTTGTTCATGAGAAATTTAGTATTTGGGCTTGAATATGAATGCGGGCATGGGATAGACACAGAGGCGCATATAACAGTACAAGAGTTAGGAGTGCGGGACTAGGCTTTGGCCAATAGAACTAATACTAATTGAATTGATGCATAATAAACATGAGCATTTGGGTTTATCAATGAATTTAAACATTAATTATTAGTAGATAGGTAGATATTTATCATATACAATCTTAAATTTGCATACCAACTCATTTAGAGACAAATAAGAACATTTTAAATTATATTTGACTCTTTTAATACGCGGATCAATTATGAGTTAATTTAAGCAAGCCAAATTCAGTTTGGATTAGTTGATTTTTATCCATTTAGCCAAAGCTACCTGCCCATAAACCCCCTCTATTATCCCTCTTGTAGACACCCTAATTTTTACCAGGCCTTCCTAAAAGGACATGGTGTAGTAAGTTTGACTTTAACTCTAATTGGAGTCCCGATTGTTTCAATTTTTAGTCCTTTTCAAAATTAGAGTCCCATTTTGAAAATCCCAATTATCTCAAAATAGTCTTGCAATTTTAAGTTGAGTCCCGGTATTCTAGGAAAAGTCTATTTTTTTTTTTAGTCCTTTTTCACTATAGTTTTAAACAGGGTTTTTCATAAGATTTATTTTGTTGTAAAAATTAATCTCCTTAGTTGAGGATCCCGGATTTCAAAGTTCGTCCTTGCCACCTATTTGGGAAAAATAATAAGTCCTAAATATTTTAAGTGAGTCTTGGTGTTTTAGGAAAATTTTCGTTCTTTTAATTTTAAAACTAATTTCTTCTACAATTTTCAGTTAGAGTCCTTTTTAATCTAAAAATCAATTTTTCTAAACCTTGAGTTAAATTTCAAAATTAAACACCATTTTATTGAAAGATGAACTTTAAATGTTTAATTTGTGAAATTGGTTCTTTCAAACTTTTTAAATTAGATTTTTAATTAAGTGGGTCCTTTAATCTTAAAATCGGGGTTTTGTTTTGATGTTAAGATCATAATGTAATAACTAGGTTCTTTTAAGTCAAAATTGGTCAACCAATGTCTGGTCAAAATTGAAAAATCACATGTGAAGTTATGTATTAGGATGGGGGTGTGCCCCTGTTGACCTTATAGGTCAAGCCTGATTTTGATTATGAAAAATACTCATAATATCTAATGGGTATTTGAGATCATGTGCAGGAACCTAAATTGTCAAGATCATAATGCACATGCACATGAAGTAAATGATGAATGAAGACCAATTTATATTCAGTGTTGTAATATATTTCATTTGTGAGAATTGGTCTGTAATAGTAATTAGGGATCTAGTTTGTAATAAGCTCACACACATCACATGCATGATTTATTACGTAAGCTCAAACCAAAATACAACCTAAAGTGACCTTAGAATGACCTTAGGGTTTCGGTCGACCGACACAGAATTTTTTCGGTGTCTTCAAAATGGGACCCAAAGTAACCTTAGGACACTTACCTTTACACTTGCATGTATTAGGAACTTGAATAGGGTGAATGTGTATTGAAACGGAACCGAAATGCACACTTTGTGCACTTTCGGTCGACCGGCTAAGACAATTCATTCTGCCCTGGTCAACCGAAATAGTCTTGGGTCAACAGTTGACCAAGGTCCTGGTCGACTGAACCAGTATAGTTCAAAAACCCCCGGTCGATCGAAACCCCCTGAGGTCAACAAATTGACCATTTGGTTAACTGAGCCAAAAATGAATACTAACTACCTGGTCGACCGAGGGTCCTCGGGAAAAATCCCAAAGGTCTGATTGACCGAACCAGTCAGTTCAAAATGGCCCAGTCGACTGAACCTCGGAGAAATGGGAAATCACCCACTTTCGGTCGACCGAGCCTTCAGTTCAAAAACCTCCTGGTCGATCGAACCTCTCGAGTTGCCCTATTTTTTACTGCGGTTAAAACTTTTTTAAACAAGATTAAAATATTTGAAATATCATTAAACTTTTCTAATTATTCCTAATAGGTCTTCAACGGTCAAAAATCATGGGGTGTCTATATATACCCCTTCATTTGGGAAAATTAGAGAGTTGATAAAGTAAACAAATTCAAAATTTTTCTCTCAAGAAAAATACCCTCTACTACTCATACTCTTTCTACAAACACTCTATCTTACCTTCAAAAGTTACTAAATCACATGTAAGTGTTCTTGAGTGTTTAAATAGGAAGGTTTGCTCTCTCATTGTTGTGAGATTTATTCATTTTTATTAAGAGCCAAACCAAAAGGATTCTTAGGGGATTTTGCTAATAAGTTCATCCTAAGAAGACTTTATTAGATCTTCTGAGATTGCATATTCATTGCAACATCTTGAGAAGCTCTTATTTGCTTTTGGTTGTGAAATATTTTCAAAATCATTTACAAATATCTATTGTACTTTATATTGAAAACCATTTGAAGAGATATTTGTTTTTGAGGTGAAACATCTTTGTTGCAATATTTATTCACTCACATACTATTTGCTGAATACAAAGATTATATATTTTTCAATCCAAGCATATACATATTCACGTGATTGAGATATTCCGCTGATTGATATTCTTAAGGCTTGCTTGATATTCTGTGTGAACACGTTTGATTGAATATTTTGAAATACACAGATTATTGTTGATACTCTCACGTACTCACTACACTGATAGAGAATATATTTGAGAGTTGAACTATTTAGAGCACATCGAGCTTACATATTAAATCATCTGTGGGTACAAATCTGCTTTACGTGAAAGCACTTTTATATTGTACTATTTGATTGTAATCTGAGTGATTCCAGGCGTGACCTGAGGGGGCAGTAATCCAGTTTGGTAAGGATTGTTGTAAAGGTTGAGGTCAGTCCTGTGCTAATTGACCTGGTTTGTATAGCTGCCGCTCCACCCGGTTAAGTGAGCAAGTGATAGTGATAATCCTTGTGCTTGTTAGCCAAGGCGGGGACGTAGGCAGTTAGCCGAACCTCGATAACATATCTGCGTGTCATCCTCTCTTTACTGCTTTCTGGTGCTTGTGTGATTGATTAAACTACTTTATTTAATTTCTGATATATTTATATTACTTGCACTAGATTGACTATAGGGTTGTGAACATACTGCCGTTAGGAGGAATACCTAGGGGTTAAATTTTAAAATTACTAATTCACCCCCCCCCCCCCTCTTGGGATCACGGTAAAGCTAACAGCCCTTTATGAGGTACATACACAGGTAGGCAAAAAATATACAATGGAAAGTTACATATGAAAAAAGTAAAAAGTGCAAAATAAAAGAGGGTACAAGCAGAGGTTGTAGTTTAGGAAACGTGAGGGTACATCAGCCAAAATAAAACCAAAAGGAAAAAAGATACAAACACAACAAAAATGATAAGCCCTCCACTCCCAGGATGACAGCTGGTCAAACTGAAGGCATCTTCCAAAACCTCTTGTGCACAAGAAAAATAGCGCGTCAATTGTCAAATAAAAAATAAAATAAAATGAAGAATGAGAGTGGTTAGAATTATTCCCTGCCAGCTCAGGGAAAATCTGTTAGAGAGGAAGGCAATTTGGTGCCAAGAGGCCACTCAGGCTCCTTATAAATAAGGAATTGTCGCACACTGCAAAGGGACCACTAGAGAGAATAGTAAGAAATCCCTGCAAGAATTGAGAGAGAAAGAAAAAAGAGGGGGAAGCTCTGCAGGATTGGAGAGATTAAAAGGTAAGCAGGGGGAACTCTGCAAAAGCAGAGAGGAAGGAAACCAGAAGAGGTACTCCATAGTGCCTCCCTGTCAGCTCCCAAAGCTAATTTAGAAACCACCATTCAGAAAGTTTACCACATATTCAGGAACCCAGACCAGATACCATAATAGACTAACTCAGACCTACCCACTAGAGAAGAAGACCAGAGGAGCACAAGACCTTAGGTAAATCTCCTTTCCCTATCCTAATTCGGAGATATTAACTTGTTCCAGGGTGTGTACTATAGGTGTATGAATGCAGGCAGTTCCCCCGGACCCTCGTAACCCAGGTTCAAACCCCTTTTGAGAAATACCCGAACACTTGACCCGAACCTGCACTTGGGTTCAAACCTATTTTAATTGCAAAGCCCCAAGACCATTTTTCAAAATTAAGTCACCCAGACCCATTTAGTTTTAAAACCCTAACCCCCCTATTTTAATTTCAAGAACCTCAAGCCCACTTTAATATCCTAACTCAAGCCCATTGCAAAAACCCAGCCCAGTTCCACTTTTCAGAAACAAGCCCAAACTCTTTCTTAAAGATCCTTTTAGTTCACTGGTTTTTGAAACCCCCAGGCCCGGTTGAGTTTTAAAACAAAAACCTCATTTCCTTTTTCAAAAGACCCCTACCTTATTTTAGCATCCCACTGGGCCGACCCATTTTTTTTTTAAATCCCCTAACCTATTTTCAAAAAAACCTCGGACCCATTTGAAAAATCAGACCAAGCCCACCTAAGTTTTAAACCAAACCTAAGGCCCGGTTAAAATTTTAAAACAAAGCCTATTTCGAAAATAAGCCCCCAGACCTATATGCCTTTACACACCTTTAACCCATCCCCCAAAAATCAACCGAGGCCCAATTCAAAAGCACTCCACGCACACACACTGCACACATAACACTGCACAGCACACAAACTACACTACACACACAACACACACACTGCACATAACACCATGCGCACACATTGCACACACAACACATCATGCACACACAGGACACACACTGCATAGCACACACACTACACTGCACACACACAGCACACTGCACGCACAACACACACACACACACACTGCACAACACACATGCTCAAACACAACATCTCTCACACACACCCCCATCATATTGCACAACAAATAACAAAAAATCGACAATAAAAAAAAGAAGAAGAGAAGATTGTGTTGGCTTTTTGAGTTTGATCTCTATTTTGATACTGATAAACGCAAGTGTTTCTTATGTGTGTGTTTAAGTGCTGAACAAAAATAATTCCGATCACACATAAGATCAAGAGGACATGTAAGCCAATACAAGACTTAAAGCTCAAATCAGGCATATTCCATGGAGTCAAAGAGCAAAGGGGGAAGAAGAAGACATAATGTTTTATTTGTATTGCATTTATTTTTATAATTTGGTCTATAATAAAAGCATGCATCTGCATGATATGAACTGTATGCTCATAAGAGACCATAGATTGTCCATAGGGAACCAAACCTGACTTCGGTCGACCGACGCTAGAGTTTTGGGTTATTTTTTTTTTAAAAAGGCTAGGTCATAGAAAGACCTTAGGTCCCTAAATATAACTTTAAACTCAGAAAGGACCTAAAATGTTAAGTTAGAAAAGGTTTTAAGTGACCGAACTAGGCAAGTTAAAAATGCCTCGGTCGACTGAATTGTTGACTGGTCAAAAGTTTGACTTGGTTCGGGCAACCAAACCAAAATGAGTTGAACTTCCTTGGTCAACTGAACCCCGGCTGTAACTTTTTCCACCTTCCCTAAGCGCCCGAACTTCATGTTCATTTTCACCTTGGGTGACCGAATTGAGCAGTTCGATAGACCAAACTTAAATCCAGCCGATCAAACCTCGGACATTTTAAAAAATCGTCTAATTCAACCACCTGAACCTATCCTCGGGCACCCAAACATGAAAAATACACTTTTCCTCATGTGTCTGTTCGGGCAACCGAACCTCTCAAGTTGCCAATTTATAAATGAGGTAATTAAAATTAAAACTTAATTAAAACATTTCCAAAATTCTCAATAGGTCCCTAATGGTCATATTTTTCAGAAAAATTATAAATACCCCTTCATTTGTCAAAATTAGTAATTTTGATTAACTAATTTTTCTCTCAAATATTTTTCCCAATCAAAGTTCCCCCACATACTATTTTACTTGAAAAATCATTTTGGGGTCAAATTTTTTACTCTCCAACTCTCTTTATTGCTATTTGGAAAATCTTTTGTAAGAGAGTATTTATTTTGTTTGGGAATTTATTTTGATTGTGTTTATTGCAAATATAATTTTGAGCATAACTCTTAATTCCTCCAAATACTTTTTATTGTTAATCTTTGTTGGAGAAATACTTATTTTATTTTGATCTTTGAAGCATGTATTGCATATTTCTTTCAACATCAAAGATCACACATCTTCATTTTTGTGAAAGTATTATTAAGACCAAAAATCCTAGGCACTCCGATTCTTCTTTGAAAAACATTTTTGGGAGAGTATTTTATTAGGGTTAAAAATCTTTGATGCATTTTATCATCTATATACATCTTTCCTCAAAGATTGGAATATATATTTTACACGCTTACTCTTGTAAGCATTAATTTCATATCTTTAGAGAGTGCAAATTTTATGAGCTTAAACGTTGTACATCTCTGCTTGTATTTAAAAGTATTTTAATATATACAAAAATATTTTTCATGTATTGGTTGGGTTCAATCGAGAATTGAACTGAGGAGTCTCAACCCCGTAAGTGAGACCGGTTGGGTTCAGCCCGGAATTGAATTGGGGAGTCTCATCCTTGTAAGTGAGACCTGTTCGGTTCAACCCAGAAATTGAGCTGGGATTTTCCTTACCCCGTAAGGAGAGAATTTAAACGACTTCTGTTCCACCCATTTAAATGAGCAGGGATAGTGTAATCCTTGGGTGGTATGCCCAAGGCAGGGACGTAGGCTAATTTGACCGAACCTCGATAACAAATATCGTGTGTCGCTCTCTTCTTATCTCATTTAATTTATGCACTTTAAATTCAGCATATGTATGCTGGTTCACTTATGATTTTATCGAATTGCATGCACACATTCACTTTAAATGAGATACGTGTGTATGTCTGCACATATTGCTTATTCTATTTTACATACATGACCATAAATAAAATGGGATATGATATGTGGTGAATCGGTGTAAATGTTTAATTTAGTCAAAAAGTTTTTGAAATCCAATTCTCCCCCCCCCCCTCTCTCTCTCGGGATCACACCATTTCCAACAATTGGTATCAGAGTCTCATTGCTAAAAGCTTAACTGCTTATGCTAAAGATCACAACGACTCATTTTTTGGTGTATTCCTGTTTTGAGGGTCAACCCTTTGTAAATCCTCTACTGCTTATATTATATGGATTTTACCATTTGATTATTGAAAATGCTTTTGTAAAATCAAATGATTGGAGGATTTGGAAAGCATTTATCGAAGTCTTTCATATCCCATTGAAAATGATTTCTTAAAATGCAAAGTTTCCCAAACCTGAAAATAACCTGAATGTGCATGACAAGTTTTTTTTAATGCATATCATCGTGTGTGCATGCATACTTTTTTTGTGCCTTAGTCACTAATGCTTTTGCAAGTTTATATCTTTCTATGTGCTATGGATTTTGGAATCGTAAGGATTTTGAAAAAATTGAGAGAGAAAATGACACCACTCCGAGCTCAAACGTTTAAGAAAGAGTAAATTGAAAAGGTATATATTTATCCTCCTCCTACTTTATTGTATATTTCATGCCATGATTCATGATACTTATATTGTGTAAAATATTATTTGAATCATGTAAATTTATTTGTGATTGCATACCAACTTGTGAGGTGCACTTAAAAAGAAAATTTTATTAATACTCATAAGATTTTTAGAAATTGTTGTAAATGGGGGTTATTATACTTTGAATGCTTAAATAGTGTTTGTGCTTAATATTCTGAATCTTAGTAAACACTATTACCATACTGAGAACCCTAAGGAAATCTAACCAATACTGAGTTTTACTGATCATATACAATCTTAGCTTAATATGTACATATCATTTTGATTGGTGAACATGTGAAGATATTGGCTATCCTCTTCGAATGGACAAAATATTTTAATTGTTAAAAGATTCTAAATGCTATATATATATATATATATATATTGATGTATAAATATCTTAAATATAGCATGATTTGTCCATCACACATATTTGGGGGTTTAGAAAATAAATATTCTATATATATTTTATTTTCCTAAACTCATCATTGAGCTTAAATGATAAATTATTTTCAAATGATAAAATAAATTTAAGAAATTCATAAGTTTATCCCTATATTAGAAAATACTAGTCATGCCAAATACTATTAATTGAATATATAATTCTTTGGCTATATAATTGAAGGCAAGCAGTAATTTTAAAATCCATCTAATAAGCAATAAATTATATTATACTTATCTTATCATGTTTATTGGATGACTTGAGTGATAAATGTATATATATATCCATTCTCCGCTTGAAGTTCAACTATATTTGATGGATAATTTATTTGAGTTGAATGCCTCTGTCCATTGCATGTAAAAATGAATATATTATGTAATGGATGGTTTATTTTTATGAACTGTTATTTGAACTATTGAATGCATGCTTGTCTTGAATGTATCCTACATAGCAGATGCAGTGATATGAATTGCATGCCAGTAGTGGATATATGTTCTCGCATGCTTGAGCTAAATTATAAATTGATTGCGTGAATCTATTAGGTTTTAGGTATATGGAAAAATGAGAAAATGTTCAATTCACAGACGAAATGCTGCCGAAATTTCAGTAGAACTTTTCCCAAAAAATGAAACCATGTATTAGGATAATAATTTAATACATGCTAAAATATTTTTGAAAGGATAAGTAAATCATAAAAAAATATTATTTTTCATCCTCAGTTATAGGTGCACGTTGAACCATCCGTTGGTGCATGTTGAATTTTAAATGTTATATTCTAAACTAAAAAACATGCACAACCTATATGTTTATTTCCTAGGATGTTTGTTAATTAAATAGGTAAGTACATATAAAATCAAAAAAGGTATAAATTAAAACATGTACACATTATGTTGTCCTAGGAGGGACAAGTCCATGGACACCATTTGATCCAAATCTTTGGGTTATGTACTTTCACTCAGGTCCTAAAGGGTAAAGCATCATCTCTGAAATTAAACATCACAAGTTCTGATGATGGTCCACAAACTAGGGCAATTGCATGACCTAGTGGGAGCTTGTCATATCGCACACACACTATTGTGGATTTTTGAGTTGTATCATTCTTTCTTTGAACCCCTATTGCATTATCTTAAGCATAGCCTTGATGGGCTATCGCATTTCAAAGTGAAATGCAATTGTTAAGCATATGTGCTGAATGACTATTATTTGCTGCATGCTGAAATTCTTTGAAATGATGAACATATGAGGAATGCACTTAAATGAACATAATCCTTAAGCCTAATTCAAGTAAGCGTGCATGCAAATATACGGGGGGTGCTTAAGCCCCACTTTTAGGATAAATCAATAAGAGCTTAATGCCAATAGTATCTTGTATACAAAGTTTTGTCATGAAGGATGAACATATGTTGGATGTGCTTAAATGAAATTCATCATTGTTCGTAAATGCATTTTTGTGTGCTTGAGAGTATACTGGGGAGTTTAAGCTCTATCCTTAAGATAAGGATTATAACTTACCTGCCCTATGGACTCACACTATTATTGTTTCTACTTTTTGAGTCTGAAACCCTTTTAAGTACCATGAACATCATATCCTTCACCTATTGAATCAAACTTTGATATAGATTGTTCTTGGGGCATACGGACACCATGCATGACTTAGTGTTTGATTTTTAGCGCATGTGTGTTTAGGGACATTTTACTAGTGAATACAAATTATTTAACATATATCCAGTAAAATCTATCAAAAATGAAAATTTGTTGCTTATACTCCAAAATGAATTTCTCTCAATCAATTCTAGTATAAGTAGCTAAAAGAATCTAAGCATGTATTCAAATTGATAGGGGGAGCACCTAAAAATTACTTTTCTATCTTGTTGTGCTCACCAATTTCTCTTGCTTATATTTGTTGTTTTGAATTCATTGTGGGATGTGCTTAAACGTGATGTGATTAAAATTTTTCTTAAAATGTTGGTTGGCCACAATTCTTTGAGTTTTCCACATGATCCCTATTTTTTAAAATTTCTTTAATTTCTCTGCATCCATATGGTTGTTTTTTTGGTATACCTTGGAATGCTCTTAAACGTCAAACCAGAAAAATATTGCTTGCTTGAAATTTATTTTAAAAGTTTCGTTTTCAATAAGCATTGCCCCTAGTTCTTATCTAAAATCATTAGGGGATATATATATTTTATACATATATTTATTTATATACATTTTTTTTTCCTCAAATTCAAGAAATGAACTTTCATTGAATACATCTTGTTTCCTGCTTGTGTGTTGAATGCTTTCATGACTTGTGCTATCTATGATTTAAAATTTTATGTCATGAAGTTATATATTTATGTTTTTTTACACATTTACAAAGGGTGTTGTATAACTCGTTCATTGATCTAACATGAAATGGCATGTGACCATTCTTATGCTCAAACCTATTTTTTTTTTTTAATGCCACATGCTTTAAATTAAAATCTTTTGTGGGTCTTATGAAATGCTTAAATTGCAATGGTTTGTGTATATTTCTGGCATGACTCTGTTCTTCATGTCATTTTTATTTTGAATGACCAGTTATTGTTTTATGAAAAATAAATGCCAAACCATAAAGGGAGAGTATTTTTCAAAAAGGGGGGAGTTCTCCTTGCTAAGTCTATTTTTAAAATACTCATTTTTTTTTTTTTACCTAATGTCGCGACGTCCCGGGAGCGCGCGTGCCCCGAGCGACGAAATTAAAAATCAATTTTAATATGGTGTGGAAAAACATGGTGTATCGGAGTCGCCACTAACCTTTAGTGCGGTTAGAACACATGATTATTACCCCGTTAGGCGTAGAATCGGTCTAAATTACCAGAGTTGGGCTCGGGAGTTCGGTTACGCGAGGGGAAGGTACAAGCACCCCCTACACGCCCGTTCTTACGAACGGTACCTAATTAATTTGAAATTATCCCTAAGTTAATCTAATAAATCTTTACATTACTCCTTTTTATGAAATTATAATTATACATGAAAAATAAAGAAATAAATAAATATATACATATATTCCCTCAGAGCTTAAGGTACGTGATGCCCGAAGGCTCATACCCCCGGAATAAAATCATAGGGATAAAAAAAAAATCAAAAATAATCATAATAATAAAATAATAACAAGTTAATATAAATACTAAAAATATCACAATTAAATATATGTATACTTCAAAATAGAATAAGGAGAGTAATAATAATAATAATAATAATAATAATAATAATAATAATAATAATAATAATAATAATAATAACAATAGTAATAAATACAATAATAATACTAATAATTGAAATATTAATAGTAGTAATAATAAATAATAATAGTAATAACAATATTAATAATGGTAAAGATGATACGTACATAGAATATTATGGAAATACAATAATTCAACTATGGAAATAATTAATAAATATATCAACATGGAAACAAGATTATGGAAACAACTCAGACTACAAAGATATTATGCAAGCATATACAAGTATGATATGGAAACATAGAAAAACCTAAAATTGAAACACAATAATAATATAAAAATATGTATGCTAATATACACTCGAATGCGCATGAATATGCAAATAATTATATAAGGCAATCACAATAATAATACCAATATACAAACTATACACAACAGGAATGTGCATTCAAAATAACATAAATATACAAATATAAAAGACAATAATAATAATCACATAAATATGAAAAAAAAAATATATACATATATATAATAAAATAAATATGCAACATAATAATATGAAAAATAAATATACAACAAGATAAGCACACAATACAATGATATGCATAATAAATGTACAATAAAATAAACATGCATCGCAACAATATAATTATGCAAAATAAATACACAATAAAACAAGCATGATAATATTAACATGGCAACGATATTAAAGTATACAACAAGAAAAATATATCATGAATACTAAACATTAAATAATGAAACATAATAAAGAAAGAAAAAAAAAAAAAAAAAGCTAAAAAACATCATCATCTCAATACCTAATCCTAAATAGTACAATACCAATTAAATATATATGTATACATTTACACACACATAACACAACAACAATTGTACAATAATATTAAATATTTAATATATACGACGAATACAAATATATGATCTTTAAACACAAACTCTGACGATTAATATCTCATAACAGTAATAAATTTATAAATACGACAAGAAACGATATAAACATGAATATCAGCTAAAAAGTCTCACCACAATATTACGTATGTAACAAATACGATAAAAATTTAAACTTTAAATATTAGAACAAGTTCTTACAATAAAAATTCTATGATAATAATAATACAACAATTAATACAACACAAGTAAAATCAAAATAATTACGTTAATACAATTAATATAATAATAATCATATGCAAGCAATTTACTAATAACAATATACAAATAACAATAGCAATAAAACTTAACTAAATAATAATAAATGACAATCAGTGTGTATGTGCATATACAGCATGCATAAATAAATAAGAACAAAATTTCCACTTTATAAACTGAACCTATATATATGTATATTCATGTTTGTGTGTGTGTGTATAGACAGCCGTGCAAAGGTGCTTACAGAGGGAGGCTGAGGGATGGAGCAGGGATCGGAACAGGACCGGAGACGAAGACCGGCGCACGGTCGCCGGGAGCTGTGATGGCGGGTATCACCAGAGTGTTGCAGCGATCTGGAAGCTGCTGGTGGGCTGTGGACTTCTCTGCGGCCTGCTGGAGGAGACTCGGGTGCTGCCGGAGAACTGGGGTCGGTGGCCGCTGTTGGTGCTCGTGATGGCTGGGGGGAGTGACGGTGATGGTGACACCGTGCGGGGTTACAAGATATGAAGAGTGGCCGTGAGCAGGGAGCCGCAACAGGAAATCTTCTTCTGCTGGTGCGACTGTGGAGGATGGTCGGTGCAGGGGGTTCTCGGCTGTTTGTGGTGGAAGGGAGCAAGAGGATGAGGGAGGCTGGGGAGACGAAGAAGAAGATGGATTTTTTTTCTTTGGTCTTTTGCCTTTTTTTTTTTCTTTTTGGCCTCTGTGCCGTGCCCCTCTGTGCAGCGCCGGATCCCCCTTCTTATAAAATTTTTTTGAAAAAAAACCCTAGCAATATTTCCTTTTTCAACTTTTGGTATTTTCTCTTTTTTGGAAATAAGATATACTACCACTATGGTTATTAGGAAACAAAAATAATAATAATAATAAGGTAATAATAATAATAAATAAAAATAATAATAATAATAAATAAA
The DNA here is from genome assembly GCF_029873635.1 of Malania oleifera. Taxonomy (NCBI): domain Eukaryota; kingdom Viridiplantae; phylum Streptophyta; class Magnoliopsida; order Santalales; family Ximeniaceae; genus Malania; species Malania oleifera. The sequence continues at coordinate 52,640,047 of NC_080426.1, forward strand.
ATAATAGTAATAATAGTAATAAAAAAAACCTTAATGATAATAAAAATTAAAAATAATAATAATAAATAATAATAATAATAGAAGTAAAAATAAGTAATAATAATAATACTAATGAAAAATAATAACAATAATAATAATAATAATAATAATAAGAATAATATAAAGAAAATAATAATAACAATAATAATAATAATAATAAGATTAGCTAAAAATAATAATAGTAATAATAACAAATAAAATAATAGTAATAATAGTAATAAAAAACACTGATAATAATGATAATAAAAATAATAATGAAAATAATAAATAATAATAATAATAGAAGTAAAAATAAGTAATAATAATAATACTAATGAAAAATAATAACAATAATAATAATAATAATAATAAGAATAATATAAAGAAAATAATAATAACAATAATAATAATAATAATAAGATTAGCGAAAAATAATAATAGTAATAATAACAAATAAAATAATAGTAATAATAGTAATAAAAAACACTGATAATAATGATAATAAAAATAATAATGAAAATAATAAATAATAATAATAATAGAAGTAAAAATAAGTAATAATAATAATACTAATGAAAAATAATAATAACAATAATAATAATAATAATAATAAGATTAGCGAAAAATAATAATTAAAATAATAGTAATAATAGTAATAAAAAACACTGATAATAATGATAATAAAAATAATAATGAAAATAATAAATAATAATAATAATAGAAGTAAAAATAAGTAATAATAATAATACTAATGAAAAATAATAATAATAATAATAATAATATAAAGAAAATAATAATAACAATAATAATAATAATAATAAGATTAGTGAAAAATAATAATAATAATACATACATTGGGCCTGGGTAAAAATGGGGTGTCTACAGCTGCCCCTCTTTGTAGGTTTCGTTGCTTCAAAGTAAAAGTAGGAACTCTCCTACGTTATTTGTAGCAACAAACCTGCAAAGACAAAAGACGCTGATTTTGGACCAGGCCAATGCATCAAAAGAGATCAAAGTGTGACTTCCCAAAAATGACCAACGAAGGATCAACATGAGTGAGACGGCAAAAGGGTTAATAGAAGTGGATCGCGAATGGTCAATAAGAATGGACCGCAAAAGGTCAATAAAAGTGGGACCGCGAATGATCAATAAGAGTGAGACCGAAAAGGGTCAATAAGGTGGGACCACGATGGGTTAATAAGAATGAGACTGCGATGGGTCAATAAGGTGGGACCGCGATGGGTCAATAGGAATGGGACCGTGATGGGTCAATAAAAATGGGACCGCGAAGGGTCAATAAGATGGGACCGTGATAGGTCAATAAGGTGGGACCGCGAAGGGTCAATAAGGTGGGACCGCGATGGGTCAATAAAAATGGGACCGTGATAGGCCAATAAGGGGGGACCGCGATGGGTCAATAAGAATGAGACCGCGATGGGTCAATAAGAATGAGACCGCGATGGGTCAATAAGGTGGGACCGCGATGATCCAGCCATGGGACACAATGATGGCTTGCTTCGAATGTAAGAATCCGAGCCGTAGGGACATGATGATCCAGCCATGGGACACAATGATGGCTTGCTTCGAATGTAAGAATCCGAGCCGTAGGGACACGATGATCCAGCCATGGGACATAATGATGGCTTACTTCGAATGTAAGAATCCGAGCCATAGGGACACGATGATCCAGCCATGGGACACAATGATGGTTTGCTTCGAATGTAACAATCCGAGCCGTAGGGACACGATGATCCAGCCATGGGACACAATGATGGCTTGCTTCGAATGTAAGAATCCGAGCCGTAGGGACACGATGATCCAGCCATGGGACACAATGATGGCTTGCTTCGAATGTAACAATCCGAGCCGTAGGGACACGATGATCCAGCTATGGGACACAATGATGGCTTGCTTCGAATGTAAGAATCCGGGCCGTAGGGACGCGATGATCCAGCCATGGGACACAATGATGGCTTGCTTCGAATGTAAGAATCCGAGCCGTAGGGACACGATGATCCAGCCATGGGACACAATGATGGCTTGCTTCGAATGTAAGAATCCGAGCCGTAGGGACACGATGATCCAGCCATGGGACACAATGATGGCTTGCTTCGAATGTAAGAATCCGAGCCGTAGGGACACGATGATCCAGCCATGGAACACAATGATGGCTTGCTTCGAATGTAAGAATCCGAGCCGTAGGGACACGATGATCCAGCCATGGGACACAATGATGGCTTGCTTCGAATGTAAGAATCCGAGCCGTAGGGACACGATGATCCAGCCATGGGACACAATGATGGCTTGCTTCGAATGTAAGAATCCGAGCCGTAGGGACACGATGATCCAGCCATCTCAACCAGTAACAAGGTGTGAAAGCAAAGTTTGGAAAATGATACTCTATTTGGAAAATGCTCTTGGGGTAAAGTCTGAATGTCAATGAATGAATCCCCTTGTCTTTGGGATCTGTTGCCCTAGTTTCAAAATAAATCAATGTGTGTACGGGGTCAACTTGCCCCAATTTTCCAAGTAAATCAATGTGTGCTTGGGGTCAGTTACCCCAGCTCATAATTAAACACAACAGAATCTCTCCATCAAGGATGTCAAATAATCATTCAAAAGCTCAAGATAAGTGTGAAGGGTGCTCTATTGCTGCTTGTGATGCTAGAATGCAATGATATGCTGCTATATGTATGCATGTTGCTAACTTATAATGCAATGATATGTTGCTATTAATATGCATGTTACTAACTTGTGATTATATGTTTGCATTTTTATTTTTTGTGTAATGTATGAAACGCACAATGGCAATGCATGAGATGTATGGTAATGCGTGAAATGCATGACAATGCATAAGATGCATGGTAATACATAAAATGCATGAGATGCGTGAAACTGCATGATAATACATGGAATGCATGAGATGTGTGGTAATGTGTGAAATATAGGGTAATGCATGAAATGCATGGCGATGCATAAGACATATGATAATGCGTGAAATGCATGACAATGCATAAGATATATGGTAATGTATGAAATGTAGGTATGACGATGCATAAGATGTATGGTAATGCGAGAAATGCAGGGCAATGCATAAGATGTATTACCATACATGAAGTGTAGGTAATGCATGCAATGGATGACAATGCATGCATGAAATGCATGACAATGCATGAGATGTATGGTAATGCAAGGAATGCATGGAAACGCATGAAATCTTAGGTGATGCATGAAATACATGGCAATGCATGAGATGTATGGTAATGCATGGAATGCATGGCAATATATGGATTTTAGGGAATGCATGAAATGTATGACGATGCGTGAAATTCGGGGTAATGCATGACAATGCATGAATCTTTTCTCCCAATGACCTCATCTTTGGTCTCTACATGAGATTCGCCACATTTGAATGGATTTGTAACCGATCTTAGTTTAATTTTCTTTATTCATCTGGTCATGAAAGTGATTGACTCAACTCAAAAATCACAAAATCTGCCCCAGTTGAATGGACCTACAGCTGATCCTAACTTTGATTTCTTATTCCAATCTGATAAGAAAGTGCTTGAATGGGACCTACTGAGACTTAACTCGGAATTTGCCCCAATTAAATTCATCTGCCACCGATCTTGACTCTATTGTTGGATCCCATAACATTTGCCTTAGTTTGATTGCTCTTTCTCCACAAGGATCTCTTTTATAGAAATTTCTGGTGATTCTGAAACTCTTTGACTATCCATCTCCTTTTAATGCTCTAAAGAATAAGAAAGGTTCCTTTTTCTCTTTTTTTTTTTTTTGTATGGAACGAGGAATGATTATGCGGCTATGACATCAACTTGCTAAATCAAAAGGCCATCTGCACAAAATAAATGTTTTACCATGTTTCAATGCTATCATAGGAAAAATTCATACCAGTATTCAAAAGTCGTATAACGTTGATTTCCCAGCCTAGATGATTGTCCTTCTTTTCAACTGTCCCTGTTTCATCAACCCATGCTTTGATCTCAAGATGGTCTTTAAGACTCGGGACGAAACGTAGGCTTAAGGATGTAGGATTTCAGAATAAAAGGGAAACTAAGGCTCAAAAATACCACCCCAAATAATGTTTTATGCTCCCAGTTCGAGTTGAGGCGTTTTGCAAGATATTGACCGAACTTGTTATTTAAACAAGCTGCCTACGTACCTTTTCAGGATCAGGTCATTACGTAGTTCAGACTCAACATTGAGTCTGACAAATCTTTCGAGACAATAATGTATACCAATCTGGTCAGGACTTTCATTAGGACCGTAATGTAGGCTAAGGATATGGGTTAAAGAAGAAAGGAATTACATAAGGTTCAAAATCATCAATATCATCAGGGTAATTTGGTCAAAGATCACATATGTAGTAAGTCCCTTATTCTCTTTTCTTCTTCCTTCTACTTTTCTTCTTTCTTTTTTCCTTTTAATCTTCTTTTCCTTCTTTTACTGCAACTTTCACTTTTTCTTTTATAAAGGAAACTTGACTTCTTTTTCATTTGAATTTCAATTGGGACCAATCTTTTAAAAAACTGCCCCAGTATGGGGTGTGATCCTTCAACAGGTTAATCAAGAAATGAATCTTTCAGGATCAAAAGGGATTGGCAAGGGATTTCTTCTTTGACTTTTGGGTAACAGAATAATGGCCTGCCATCCTTTTGGTAATAACTATTGTCTCAAATGATTTGCCAAACGCTAAGGGACCCAAACCCAGGTTAGCTTTTTGGTGATCTAACTTTTAAGAAAAAGCTGGTTTAACATTCAGGCTCAATTTGGTTAACAAATGGTAAATCTTTGTTTGGGTTCTTTTTAGGGATAACTGGTCGGCCAAAGAGGGCCATCCATCATTTGATCAAAACATGAGTGATTAATAGATAGGAAATTATTAGAACAGTGCAGCCACTTCGTTGAATTCCTTGGGAGGTAAGATGCTTCTTCATAACATTTGAATTCAATGATTGTTTCATCCTTTACATCTCTTTCTAACTCATGAACACTGGCAATATTACTTTCCCTATTTCGGCATGAAACATAAGCAAACAGAATTTGGCAATTGGACTCATGATGCAAGTGAGATAACGAAATGCATGACTCATTTTATTGAATATAGAAACTATTCCGAGACACAAGCGTCCACGGATTACAAAAAGCAAATAACAACGGAAAACAAAAGAACATCAACTAAGAAGGATTAGATAGTCAAAAGTTCGGTACTCCATCACTTTAGCCTTGGTGGACAATGACTGAAACCATTGATTTAGGAACCTCCCTGATATGTTAACCACTTCCTTCCTCGTGTTTGGGCAAAGGATTCCCCTGGACTCCCGGTTGCTTGTCATCAAAAGCTAACCATCCTGCATCTCTTAACGACTGCACCTTATGCTTGAAAGCCCAACAACGGTCAATGGTATGGCCGGGAGAGTTAGCATGGTACTCACAGCGAACCCCAGGGTCATACCACTGTGGTGGAGGGTTCGCAACGGGCGTCCCAGGGATCGCAGATACCATCCCCTTTTCCCGCAGCTGAGGAAATAATTCGGCATATGTCATGGGAATGGGGTCCACCCTTCGGAAGTTTCTGGTCACAAACCTGTCTTGTGTTTGCTGATTCGGCGGACCAGAGTGAACAATCTGGGATCTTGTGCCTGTATGCATCGTTTGATTTACCATGGGCTCAAAACCAGAGTTTCTATTGGGCCATTGGTTCCCACCTCTGGCATACTGATTCTTCCAATTAAACTGCCCCTGTATCATTTGAATCTCTTCCTCTTTCTTCCTATTAGTCCACCTTTTGCCTAAGCCAGTTTCCGAGCCATTATCCTTAACTAGGCCTGCCTTGATATCGCCTTCAATCCTTCCTCCCGCAGCCACAATATCCATAAAATCATGGGGAGTTGCTCCCCGAAGGTGCGTACGATAGGGGTCTTTTAATGTGCTCACGAACAAGGAGATGGCCTCTCGGTCACTCACCGGGAGGTCCACTTGGATCGACACATCCCTCCACCTATAAGCATATTCTCTGAATGTTTCGGTGGACTTCTTCTCCATTTCTTGCAGAGCCATTCGATCAGGTGCCATTTCCGTCACGTGGCGATAGTGAGTGATAAAGGCACTAGCTAAGTCCTTCCAAGTGCGGACCCGAGCCTTATCTTGTTGAATGTACCAACGGATGGCAGACCCGGTCAAACTGCTTTGAAAGCAATGCATCATTAGCTTTTCATCATCCGAGTAAGCGGCCATTGCTTGGCAGTACATCACTAAATGTGTTCGAGGGCACCGGGTCCCGTCAAACTTTTCAAAGTCTGGCATTTTAAACTTCGGCGGCAGGATGACTTTCGGCACCAAGCAAAGGTCATTTGGATTAACTGAATCGAAAGTACTAGAACCTTCCATTGCTTTTAAACGTTCTTCTAATACGTCGCAGCGACGCTCAGCCTCAGATTTGCTTATTCCCATATCAGACGGTACTAACGGAGGAGTTCCTACCACTGGGAACCCCTGTGCTGGCATAGCAGGGATGAAAGGAGGCATATTTGGCGGTGGACCCCCCCATGACACCAGACGGTGGAATTGATGTTTGTCCATGATCAGGGGTGAACCCTGGGGGATGAGCGGGGTCCACATCTACTTCGGGATCAACATGCACTGCCTTTCCCTTGTTCATCAGTAACTCCAGAACCTTACTTATCTTGTCATTTATCTCTTCTTGTCCTTGTTCTAGACCCAGGACTCTATTTTCCAATTGTTCACTCATTTCTCTCGCTCTTCGCCTGGTATTGTACTGATGCGTGGTGGTCTCAATTATTGCTTTATATTACTTAAACCACCTCTTTGATTAGGAGCTGAAAACCAACAAACTTCCTTTTAGAATCGTGGATGCAAGGTATGAATGCATGGATGCAATGTATGTTTGTGCATGGATGTAACTAGTGCAATTACACATACAAATAGAGATATGAACATGCATGTGACCTAGCGTGCGTGACTATGTATGAAATGAGATGCATGAATATGATGTCCTAAATTACTACTTAGCCAAAATTCTAGAAAAATCCCACTAATGAAACGGATCAAGATTAACATAATCATTGATGGGCTACGATTTCAATTCAATTTCTCCCTTACCCATTCATTTCCTTGATGAGGGTCTATGTACCTCAGATTCTATAAAGGGTCAAGTTATGTTCTGAGGTTGGGGTTGACTCAGGCTAGTCAACCCACTGGATTTGTTCAATACGGGCTTGTGGACTTTAGTGTGCACTTAGGCCTCAAGTATTTTAAAATATGGGCTTCAATATACTTCATGATGGGATCAGGCCCTAATTTTAAAAGGATTTGGGCTTGGATTGTTTAGAAAACATGGGCCTGGATTTTTAGGGTAATAAGGCCGAAGCCCATTTATGGAAATCTGGATTTGACCCATTTTGAAAATCAGGCCTGGACCGAGTTTTTACTTAGGAAAAGGTTGGGCCTATACTTGTTATTTCTCAAAAAAATTGGGCCCGAGTTACTTGAAAAGGGTTGGGCCAACCCATATTTTAAAATGCTTGGGCCAAGTGCTTCATTATTTTTTTTTTTTGAAAGGATGGGTCTTGGTCTCATTATTGGGCTTTTTTCAAAATACTAACTAAGTAGTATGTATGTCTAAATGTATGTCAAATGCATGATATAATACAAAGTATTTCACATATATGCAACACACTATTCATGGAGAAGGATGTGGCTCCTGTCCCAACCTAGGGTAGGTACGTATGTATAGGGTTCTTCATGGCTCTACCCTAGTTAAGGAAGACTATAGACAAGTATGTGTGGGTAGGTTCTAACCCTATTGACAAAAGGTTCCCAGTTTGGAATTTCATCCTCCCCCATAGGGGTCCGGATAAAACCCGCACTGAGTGGAGTGGTTCGCGGGTCCCATCAAGCTCTGCCACGAAGGGACTGACGCTATTACACTCCTATCTAGTCCTAGTAAGGAAAGCTCGGGTATAGAGCGTGAGAGTGTGTGAATTCAATTTTTTAACCTAATCCCGCTATCCCCACATTTATTCACATGCTATAAACAATATGGAAACAAGATATCTACCATTAATATATATATTCAAAAGATAAGGAAACACAATATATGCAATTAATATGTTTATTCACAAAAATTTGGAAACAAAATATAAGGAAACAAAATTTTTTTTTTTTTTTTTAATTAATTAAGGTTATTTACAAATTATGGAAGTAAAATATTTACAATTAATCAAAGTTATTTACAAATTAAAATATTCACAAAATAAGGAGTAATTAAAAGATTTATTAAATTAGAACTTAGGATAATTTCTAATTAATTAATGGCTCGACTCTCTATGTCCCCAGCGGAGTCGCCAAGCTGTCGCGACGTCCCGGGAGCGCGCGTGCCCCGAGCGACGAAATTAAAAATCAATTTTAATATGGTGTGGAAAAACATGGTGTATCGGAGTCGCCACTAACCTTTAGTGCGGTTAGAACACATGATTATTACCCCGTTAGGGGTAGAATCGGTCTACATTACCAGAGTTGGGCTCGGGAGTTCGGTTACGCGAGGGGAAGGTACAAGCACCCCCTACACGCCCGTTCTTACGAACGGTACCTAATTAATTTGAAATTATCCCTAAGTTAATCTAATAAATCTTTACATTACTCCTTTTTATGAAATTATAATTATACATGAAAAATAAAGAAATAAATAAATATATACATATATTCCCTCAGAGCTTAAGGTACGTGATGCCCGAAGGCTCATACTCCCGGAATAAAATCATAGGGATAAAAAAAAAATCAAAAATAATCATAATAATAAAATAATAACAAGTTAATATAAATACTAAAAATATCACAATTAAATATATGTATACTTCAAAATAGAATAAGGAGAGTAATAATAATAATAATAATAATAATAATAATAATAATAATAATAATAATAACAATAGTAATAAATACAATAATAATACTAATAATAGAAATATTAATAGTAGTAATAATAAATAATAATAGTAATAACAATATTAATAATGGTAAAGATGATACGTACATAGAATATTATGGAAATACAATAATTCAACTATGGAAATAATTAATAAATATATCAACATGGAAACAAGATTATGGAAACAACTCAGACTACAAAGATATTATGCAAGCATATACAAGTATGATATGGAAACATAGAAAAACCTAAAATTGAAACACAATAATAATATAAAAATATGTATGCTAATATACACTCGAATGCGCATGAATATGCAAATAATTATATAAGGCAATCACAATAATAATACCAATATACAAACTATACACAACAGGAATGTGCATTCAAAATAACATAAATATACAAATATAAAAGACAATAATAATAATCACATAAATATGAAAAAAAAATATATACATATATATATAATAAAATAAATATGCAACATAATAATATGAAAAATAAATATACAACAAGATAAGCACACAATACAATGATATGCATAATAAATGTACAATAAAATAAACATGCATCGCAACAATATAATTATGCAAAATAAATACACAATAAAACAAGCATGATAATATAACATGGCAACGATATTAAATTATACAACAACAAAAATATATCAAGAATACTAAAACTTAAAAAACTAAACATAATAAATAAACAAAAAAAAAAAAAAAAGCTAAAAAACATCATCATCTCAATACCTAATCCTAAATAGTACAATACCAATTAAATATATATGTATACATTTACACACACATAACACAACAACAATTGTACAATAATATTAAATATTTAATATATACGACGAATACAAATATATGATCTTTAAACACAAACTCTGACGATTAATATCTCATAACAGTAATAAATTTATAAATACGACAAGAAACGATATAAACATGAATATCAGCTAAAAAGTCTCACCACAATATTACGTATGTAACAAATACGATAAAAATTTAAACTTTAAATATTAGAACAAGTTCTTACAATAAAAATTCTATGATAATAATAATACAACAATTAATACAACACAAGTAAAATCAAAATAATTACGTTAATACAATTAATATAATAATAATCATATGCAAGCAATTTACTAATAACAATATACAAATAACAATAGCAATAAAACTTAACTAAATAATAATAAATGACAATCAGTGTGTATGTGCATATACAGCATGCATAAATAAATAAGAACAAAATTTCCACTTTATAAACTGAACCTATATATATGTATATTCATGTTTGTGTGTGTGTGTATAGACAGCCGTGCAAAGGTGCTTACAGAGGGAGGCTGAGGGATGGAGCAGGGATCGGAACAGGACCGGAGACGAAGACCGGCGCACGGTCGCCGGGAGCTGTGACGGCGGGTATCACCAGAGTGTTGCAGCGATCTGGAAGCTGCTGGTGGGCTGTGGACTTCTCTGCGGCCTGCTGGAGGAGACTCGGGTGCTGCCGAAGAACTGGGGTCGGTGGCCGCTGTTGGTGCTCGTGATGGCTGGGGGGAGTGACGGTGATGGTGACACCGTGCAGGGTTACAAGATATGAAGAGTGGCCGTGAGCAGGGAGCCGCAACAGGAAATCTTCTTCTGCTAGTGCGGCTGTGGAGGATGGTCGGTGCAGGGGGTTCTCGGCTGTTTGTGGTGGAAGGGAGCAAGAGGATGAGGGAGGCTGGGGAGACGAAGAAGAAGATGGATTTTTTTTCTTTGGTCTTTTGCCTTTTTTTTTTTTCTTTTTGGCCTCTGTGCCGTGCCCCTCTGTGCAGCGCCGGATCCCCCTTCTTATAAAATTTTTTTGAAAAAAAACCCTAGCAATATTTCCTTTTTCAACTTTTGGTATTTTCTCTTTTTTGGAAATAAGATATACTACCACTATGGTTATAAGGAAACAAAAATAATAATAATAATAAGGTAATAATAATAATAAATAATAATAAATAAAAATAATAATAATAATAAATAAAATAATAGTAATAATAGTAATAAAAAAAACCTTAATGATAATAAAAATTAAAAATAATAATAATAAATAATAATAATAATAGAAGTAAAAATAAGTAATAATAATAATACTAATGAAAAATAATAACAATAATAATAATAATAATAAGAATAATATAAAGAAAATAATAATAACAATAATAATAATAATAATAAGATTAGCGAAAAATAATAATAGTAATAATAACAAATAAAATAATAGTAATAATAGTAATAAAAAACACTGATAATAATGATAATAAAAATAATAATGAAAATAATAAATAATAATAATAATAGAAGTAAAAATAAGTAATAATAATAATACTAATGAAAAATAATAACAATAATAATAATAATAATAATAAGAATAATATAAAGAAAATAATAATAACAATAATAATAATAATAATAATAAGATTAGCGAAAAATAATAATAGTAATAATAACAAATAAAATAATAGTAATAATAGTAATAAAAAACACTGATAATAATGATAATAAAAATAATAATGAAAATAATAAATAATAATAATAATAGAAGTTAAAAATAAGTAATAATAATAATACTAATGAAAAATAATTAATAACAATAATAATAATAATAATAATAAGATTAGCGAAAAATAATAATTAAAATAATAGTAATAATAGTAATAAAAAACACTGATAATAATGATAATAAAAATAATAATGAAAATAATAAATAATAATAATATAGAAGTAAAAATAAGTAATAATAATACTAATGAAAAATAATAATAATAATAATAATAATAATAATATAAAGAAAATAATAATAACAATAATAATAATAATAATAAGATTAGTGAAAAATAATAATAATAATACATACATTGGGCCTGGGTAAAAATGGGGTGTCTACACCTAACTTAACCCTTTTTGCTGATGCCAAAAGGGGAAGAATTTTTATGAGCAAAATGTTTATGACAAAAAAGGGGAAATTTCATAAGGACAAATAACATAGGGACAAATTTCTAAGCCTGTGCTTGAATGCTAAAATTAAATGCATGATCATTTGTAATGTTTTCTTTTGTGAATATGCATGAACTTTACTATTTATATTTTCTATGCATATTCTAAGGGGGAGCCTTGTCATGCTCTACCCATTTTGCTCTTATGTATTTGTCATCATAAAAAAGGGGGAGATTGTTGGCTTTTTGAGTCCGATCTCTATTTTAATGCTGACAAATACAAGTGTTTCTTATATGTGTGTTTAAGTGTTGAACATGTATAATTCATATCACATATAAGATTAAGAGGACATGGAAGCCAGTACAGGACTTAAAGCTCAAATCTGACATATTTCATGGAGTCAAAGAGCAAAGGAGGAAGAAGAAGACATAATGTTTTATTTGTATTGCATTTATTTTTATATTTTGGTTTGTAATAAATGCATGCATCTGCATGATATGAACTGTATGCTCAGTCTGGATCATAGATTGTTCATAGGGAACTAAACCTGACTTCGGTCGATCGACACTGGAGTTTTGGGCTATTTAAAAAAAAAATGCTAGGCCGTAGAAAGATCCTAGGTCCCTGCATATAACTTTATACTCAGAAAGGACCTAAAATGTTAAGTTAGAAAGGGTTTCGGGTGACTGAACTAGGCAAGTTAAAAATGTCTCAGTCAACCAAACTACTGGCTGGTCAAAAGTTTGAGTTGGTTTGGGCAACTGAACTAAAATGAGTTGAACTTCCTTGGTCAACCAAACCCTGACTGTAACTTTTTCCACCTTCCTTGGGTGCCAGAACTTCATGTTCATTTTCACCTCGGGCGACCAAATTAGTTCGGTAGACCAAACTTAAGTCCAGCCAACCGAACCTCGGACATTTTGGAAAATCACCTAGTTCAGCCACCCAAACTTGTCCTTGGGCACCTGAACATGAAAAATACACTTTTATTCATGTTTTTATTTGGGCGACCAAACCCAAGGTCCGGGCGACCGAACCTCACGAGTTGCCAATTTTTAATCAGGATAATTAAGGTTAAAACTTAATTAAAACATTTTCAAAATTCCCAATAGGTCCTTAACGGTTATATTTTTTAGAAAAATTATAAATACCCCTTCAATTGTCAAAATTAATAACTTTGATTAACTAATTTTTCTCTCAAATCCTTTTCCTAATCAAAGTTTCCCCACATACTATTTTACTTGAAAAATCATTTTGGGGTCAAATTTTTTACTCTCTAATTCTCTTTATTGCTATTTGAAAAATATTTTGTAAGAGAGTATTTCTTTTGTTTGGACATTTATTTTGATTGTGTTTATTGCAAAAACAATTTTTTGAGCATAACTCTTAATTTCTCCAAATACTTTTTATTGCCAATCTTTGTTGGAGAAATACTTATTTTGTTTTGATCTTTGAAGCATGTATTGCATATTTCTTTCAACATCAAAGATCACACATCTTCGTTTTTGCAAAAGTATTATTAAGACCAAAAACCCTAGGTTCTCCGGTTCTTCTTTGAAAAATATTTTTGGGAGAGTATTTTATTAGGGTTAAAAATTTTTGATGCATTTTATCATCTATATACATCTTTCCTCAAAGATTGGAATATATGTTTTACACCCTTACTCTATGGAGCATTAATTTCATATCTTTAGAGAGTGCATATTTTATGAGCTTAAACGTTGAACATCTCTGCTTGTATTTAGAAGCATTTTAATATGTACAAAAATATTTTTCATGTATCGATTGGGTTCAACCCGGAATTGAATTGGGGAGTCTCAGCCCCGTAAGTGAGACCTATTAGGTTCATCCCAGAATCCGGGGAGTCTCATCCCTGAAAGTGAGACCGATTTGGTTTAGCCTGAAATTTGAGCTAGGGTTTTCCTCGCCTCGTAAAGAGAGGATGTAAACGGCTTCTGTTCCTCCCGTTAAAGTTAGCAAGGATAGTGTAATCCTTGGTGGGTATGCCCAAGGTGGGGACGTAGGCTAGTTTGATCGAACCTCGATAACAAATATCATGTGTCGCTCTCTTCTTATCTTATTTAATTTATGCACTTTAAATTCAGCATGTGTATGCTTATTCACTTATGGTTATATCGAATTGCATGCACACATTCACTTTAAATGAGATACGTGTGTATGTCTACACATATTGCTTATTCTATTTTACATTCACGATAATAATTAAAATGAGATATGATATGTGGTGAATCGGCGTAAATGTTTAATTTAGCCAAAAAGTTTTTAAAATCCAGTTTACCACCCTCTTGGGATCACACGATTTCCACCAAATTGGAAAGAAAAAGAATAAAAAAGAAAAAGGAGATAATAATAATAATAATAATAATAATAATAATAATAATAATAATAATAATAAGATGAAAAACGAAAATGAGAAAATGCGAAGATGCTTAACTTTCTCTTCAATAAACCCTTCTAGGATCTAGGATTCGAGTCTCCCCTTTTGATTCTTGCACGTTCGAAACGTAGCTGAATTGGGGGTTTTAGTTCTAGAATCAGGTTAAGAAGAGCTGAAAGGGGAACTTGGGGTTTCACTAGTAGCCACTGCAGAGAACTTTCGCTTCGGCTATTCGGTGTTCGCAACTTCGCATCTTCTCCGACCTTCGTCAACGGCTCGGCAGGCCTCCGTCTACCACCCCCCACGACAAATTCGGCAAACCTCCAGACGCCGGACTGTAGGTCCACAACCACCGCGCCATTCATTCCGGCGAAGAGGCGAGATAGATTAACAAGGAGGAGCGTCTGAGCAACAAATCTGTGTTCGCTGCCAGCAAAGTTGACGGTGATTAATAGAAACCACTGACTGCCGAAGGAGCTAGGGCACTCGATGAAGATGAATCTGGCAAGAAGAGATCTGAGGTGCATGATGACGGGGATGAAAAGGCTATTCAAAGAGAAGAAAAGAGAAAAGAAGAGAACTTCCAGGTTCATCTACAGAGACGAGGAAAAGAAGAAGAGATAGTAGAGGTGAGAAGGCGGCGTGGTGATGGCGTGAGGCTAGGGTTCCATTCTTAGGCTGCCAAAAAAGGATGCATGGAGAGTAAGCGTGGGAGAGAAGAGAGTGAGAAATAAGGGGCAACCAAAATTTTTTGGTTTAAGTAATCTCAAGCTTTGGGGTGTGCGGATCGCGACACGTGGAGTCTCTCACCGTCCCACGATCAAAGGTCGTACACGGCCAGATCTGAGCCGTTCATTGTGTGTTTGTTTTAAATGGCTTGGATGAAGCCACGATATCAATCCGTGTGTGCACTATTCCCCACCGTTAGATCTTGCCTTTCCATCCAACGTTTAGGATCTCATTACCTCCACAGTCCTCACCCACACATGTCCATTTGCTCACACGGCGCCACTTGGACTAGTCTGGACCAAGTCCTTAAACCTGGTTCACCCCAGACCAGTCAAAGTTTGACTTGTCCATTCCCTTGAATTGGTTTCACCCAGTTTTCCTCCTTTTAATTATTTTATTTGTTTTGAAATTTAAATAATTCATTTAAAAATTACAAAAATTCATAAAAACTCAGAAAAATTACCAAAAATCAGGAAAATTGGGAAAAATTTCTAAAAGACATTTCAAGTTAGTTTTCATCATAGGAAATACCAAAAATTCACATAAATGTTTTTGCACACTAGATTTGTTTTTACACTTAGAAAAATCACAAAAATTCAAAAGAATGCAAAAGAAAAACCATAAAATCATAGGAAAATGCCAAAAACATTTTTGACCCCTTGTTTTCGCTTAATTGTCTTTGTGTTATTTCAATTAAAAATCAAAAATCACAAATCGTATTTTTAAGATCAAAGTTGCTCTTATTCTTGGGAAATCCATAAAAATTTTAAAAAAACATAGGAAAATCTAAAAAATATTTTTGAGTTAGAAACTCATTTTCACAAATTTTACATCTCGAATAAATTCCAAAACCCCCCAGAATATTACTTTTCATTTAGAAAATTTTGTAAAGATTTCAAAACTTCGGGGGTGTATTTTTGTAAACTATTTTCTCGATTTTTCATCCTGATGATTGTGATGGGGAGGCATTGAGTTTTTCGGAGTATGGTATGCCCCGATTCTGAGGGAATATCTATATAATATTTTCTTTGCATATTTTCTTCACACTTTTTAGGGAATAAAATAAGAAGGCTTATTAGATATATTTTGGGATAATTTTCAATTAATTAGGTACCGTTCGTAAGAGCGGACATGTAGGGGGTGCTGATACCTTCCCCCCGCGTAACTGAACTTCCGAGCCCGACTTTGGTAGCGCAGATCAATGCTACCATTAATTGGATAGTTTCAAGTATTCTAACCACATTTCAAAAGGTTAGTAGTGACTCCATACATTTTTCTTTCCACAAAAGTCACATTTTTAAAATCCACTTTACTTCATCATCATTTTTGAGTCGTCCCAAATTTGCGTCCGAGAACGTTGCGACACTTCTAGTCCCCAACACCTTACTGACATCCTTGACAAACCCCAAATTCTCTAAAAAAAACCCACTGCCCCAACAAACAAAAAACATTAAATGTATATAATTTCATGAACCTATGTATATGGGATGATTGGGATGTTTGTGTGTTTTAAGTATCATGCCAGTATCCCTATCGGATATGATTTTTTGCATCAATGTATATATATGTATAAACAATGCGAGTGATCTCATTTTGGGCCTACTATAATTAGATGGTGCTCGTTGACACTCAATATAATATTTATTATTATGGCCACATGTTGCATAATTTAATATGGAGAAATAAACTTTAGCTATGCATTTCAAATGGGAGAATATTAAAAAAATTATGGACCGGCATAGTCTATATATTCTATAAAACCATAAGGCATTGGGCTTTTAGAAGAACTAAATAAAATCTCATGGTGACATTTAATTGCCTTATTTGTATTGGACCTTGTGCACCAAATTTGAGATTAGATTAGTCAAGACTTGTATGTACCGCACTTCATATATAATGAGTACTATTTACTTATGATTATATATTTAAATATAAGGAGATGTTCATATTCTCCCGATGACTTGTAACTTTGGTGGCCTCAACTTTACAGGTTTGATTTCTCTTAGAAAATTTATCCCGACGAATTACCAAGTCGAGTGAATCAATAGGCGGCCAGCTTTCACCCCTTGAATTTGGTGCCGCACCATAGTGTTTAAAGTGACGTGATGATAGTTGAAGTTCCCGATCAATCAAAAAAAAAAAGGAACTATGATCATTTCAAGTTTAGTCACATCATTAAAAAAGAGAAAATAATCCACTCTCCTCACATACACATGATTTTAGTTCCGACTAAGATTCATTTCAAGGAACCAATAATATAAAATAATGAGTAGGCTCGTACCAACGATATCTAATTTATTCCTTTTTCAAAATCCATGATTCGGCATCCATTTCACCTTCCCATGATTACACCAATATGTTCAATTCCGCAATCTTTCGGCTTTGAATAACTAAGCTGCTGAAGTCATATTTGTAGGCCTTGCCTTAGCCCTTTCGTTTCTTTTTCGAACATATAACAATACATTGTATCCTCCCGCGCACTCACAATCACATCAATATCGACCCTGCCAGATCTCATCTTTTACGTACAAAATTATGGCCGCCGCCGGGAGGAAGAGCCAACGTAATCAAAGAAGAATAAGGAAAAATAACACATGAAAGACAATAGCAAAACGGAATGATTCAAACCTCAGTGCGCTCTAGTCGGTCTCGTGCATGCCTCTCTTTTTCAAGTCAATGCAATATGTCCACTAAGGTGCGACCCCTCTCTCTCTCTCTCTCTCTCTCTCTCTCTCTCTCTCTCTCTCTCTCTCTTCTTTCCTTTTTGGAAGCATCCTGCCATTGGTTGAATTTTCAGCCTTAAGTTAGAAATTTTTCTTCATTACTTCTTTGGTATCTAATTTTTGTTTTCTGGAATACGTGATTATGGATATTACTTGAGTAATAAAGTTAGTGTGGTTAAAGAAATACGTTGACTTGATGTACGGTTATCTATGACTTTGCTCGGTGTTTTCATCTTAGCATTGAATTGGGAAATTATTCCTACTTAATCGGAAGTGCAATAATTCATGGTAAGATTGAAAATATGAAAGTGTAAAACGAGAGTTTACTAAAACTATATAAAATAAAAATATAAAAATTGAAGTTGGTTTATGAAAAAACAAATAATTCGGAATGCAGTAGACGTGACTAATACGCCTTCATCCATCTAATAGATGTGCGGAGGAGATTTCTCACTTTGTCGTTTACTTCTTATTTTCTTAAAATATTCTTGTAAAGTGAAAAATTAAGGCACGTAAAAAGTAGCAAATATTCTACAGTAAAAAAATTGATATTTAATATGCTTAAAAGATTCCTAACCCACTAAATATATGTATAACTCTTTCTTCTGTGTCTAGCATCAAACACCTTAAAATATGACCGATGAATAGAAAAAAAGAATTCAATAAAAACTAATTCATAGACAGTCCCTATTAGTTAAATTCTCCCAAAGAATTGCATCTCTCTTGACTTCAAACCTAATTGTAATAATTTTTTATATACTCCAAATATATTACCAACCCGCCACAAATGCAACATCAGCTCAGATGAGCCGATATCACAAAATCTTCAGTTCAGCAAGCCGTGTAGAAGAAAACGGCTCCGACCACCAAGTTTCTTAGTAAAAATAAAAAATAAAAAGTCCTCATGGGCATGGCGCGGTGGAAAGACATATTTTATTTTATTATAGTAATTTTTATTATAAAGTAAATTATGAAAGTAGAACAATTAAAAAAAATAATTATAATAAATTTTATTTTATTATAGTAATTTTTGAATATTTATTATTTGTAATTTATTACTTCAATCATATTTTTTATAATATTTTACTTTAAATATGAAAATGAGTATTTTTTAATTAAAATTAAAATTTTAATTTTTTTTTTAATTTTTGACAGTAATACCAAACAACCTCTTAGCTTTCAAAAACATTTTACTATTTTATCATCATACCTTTCTTTTGATCCATTAAGGATAAAACTTAAATCCAATCTTAAACCATGATGCCAATTTTTTGAAAGAGAATGGTAATGAATCAAGTCTCGTTCAATAAAATTAAGAGCGATAAGGAATAGGATTGGACAAGATGGCATAAAAAAATATGTTGTTCAAGAATAATAGTCTTAAATAAAATTTGAATTGAATAAAATCAAATTGACTCGCCTACAATTAACTTACACCTCTAATTATCTTACGAAGACGAACAAACTCAGTGTCATATTTGGTTTGAAGAATGAAACGAAATAGAAATGGAATAAAATGAAAATTTAAATGAAGAATATGATAAAATCAAGTAATAAATTTAATTTCATTCCTCCTAATTCAATAAATGCAGAGAAACTAGTATTCTTATACAACAGTGAATCAGTCATGGCTGCCATTAATAACTAAGGGGGATCAAGTTTAAACATAAACATGAATCAATTAACAAAGAAAAGCACACTGAAAATCAAAATGGGCTGCTTGTGAAAAGCAGGGCCAAAAAAGAGAAGTAAAATTAGAGGACAATTTATACGCTTGTCTCTGTTTATATACAGAACATCTCATTTTCAAAGATCACTTTCCCTTGGATGGCTCTATGCTAGCTCCTAAAAGGACTCCAGCCATTTAGAGAACAGCAATCACAACTGGACTCCAATCAAGTGTAACAACTTTAGTACTTCCTACCCTTAAAAAAGGAGGGACTAAAAGAGACCACTTAATTGAAGAAAACGGCTCCGACCACCAAGTTTCTCAGCAAAAATAAAAAATAAAAAGAGTGGACGACTTTCGAACTTTGGAAACGAGCTTCAAAAATTTGAAATTGAAGGGGTGGCAACTGATATACTTCAAATATATCATCAACCTGTCATATATTAAGAGAAAATTAAGGCACTGCATCGATGACGGCTGTCACTACTGAGTCAATTGTTCAGTTGGAGCGATTCACGCCAACCCTATAATCATATCAGCACTATAATAACCAGAGGAATTCACGCCAAACGCCATAACACACTCATAAATGGCAAATTTCCTAAGGATCAAATCTCGCCAATATAAAAGGGGACACTGCAAAGAGGTAAGACATCTCATCTAAACTATTCTACTGTTGAATAAAACCTCTTGAGTCAATTCCTTACTCAGCCATCGGAATGATCTCCCGGAGCACACCTCACGTCCTTCAAGCGACCCTTATTTCCTTCTTTTTCAGGTGATCGTGATGGAAAAACATCTCGAAAGACATTCGATTATTTCATTCAGCAATAATTTTAAATATTATATATATTAATGCAGAAACAGATCGATGCAGCAGCGCACCGTTTGGGGTGTTCTGCGAACATACGCATGAATGTACGGAGGAAAAAGTTGCAGCGTAATGGGGCAGAGGAGAAGCCAGGGGCTGCTTGATTGTCTCGTCTAGCAATCTGTACAACTTTTTTCCATTCCATGAATGATTCCTCCAATAAAAAGTTGATTAGAAATTCATTAAAAGGGGGAAATGCATGTTTTGCAATTATTTATTTTTTCTTTTAACAAAGGAGTCGTCCCGTTGTAGGTGGACTGTCTCACTCTGTGTTACATAAATTATCAAGACACTTAGCTTAACCATTTTTGTTACGAATTTTATTTAAATGCAAGTTTAATTTCACAAGAAATTAAATTCAATACATATGACTTGGCAATTTGCACTAACCATGCATCTAACTATTAATTTATATCATAATTTTGGCGGTGCCCTAGAATGGCCTTCTCACGAATTTGAAGTGTAGAGTTGAAGTTTCTTACTATAATATTTATGCTTAATGAGAATTTTATACACTTCAACTAATTTTTGGATTCAATAATTTAGCTATGATTTGGCTTTCATGGGTTTAATTTCTTGGTCTTGGACTAATTAAGTTCCTGTTCCACTAATAATGCTATTGTTGTGTAACTTTAAAAGTTAAAATATTCATAGTGTCCAATTTTACCTGATGACTTTTAATTTTATTAGCAGGGTTTGAAATTTTCATTTCATTTTTTAGGTTTAAATGGTTGCTTGAGCTCATTTTAGAAATTTTAGGGCCTATTTAGTTATTAAAAGGGGTTTCTAGCTATTTTCTAGTTTATTTTCATGGAATTATGAAAAAAAATAGTTAGCTATTGTTTTCACTTTTTACAACATTTGTATGAAAAAAAAAAAAAGAAAAATAATAAAACATTTTGACACTATTTGCTTATAAAAATAGTTTTATTTTTCATTTCCAAAATTTTATGTAATTACAAAAATGCCACCTTATTGCCAATTTTCTAATTTATATAGAAAAGTTTAAAAAACATCTTTTAATTTTATTTTTAAAAAGGACTATGATATTGAGGTTTTGGATTTCAATTTTTATGAATTACAATAAAATATTAATATTTTGGGGTTTTGATTGGATTTGTATGAATTTGAAAAAAATTAAATAAATTCTATACTATGTTTTATAAAAATCCATGCAAATCAAATCTAGGTTTGATTTCATCCTCTCAAATATAGTATGAGTTTCTTTCAAATTCAGACAAATTCAAATCCAATTTTCAAAACCCATAATGTCAAATAGTGATGATTTTTGAAAATTTGAGAAACGAGTAATATTGTTTTAATTATTTTCAAATTTAGAAATAAAAATAAAAATTTATTGTTTTTGAACTAAAAAAAAAAATCTGTTAATCTTTTTTTTTTTCTAATCTTTTAATATGAATCTTGAAAAACTAAATATAAGTTGAAATTTTTGTAATTTCTTGAAAAATTAAAATTAAAAATAAGAAATATTTTCACGACCAAACAGATCCTTAGACTCTTTGTGAATATAATTGTATTTTAACCATTGACATTAATAATGATATGTGACTATTATTTGAAAATGCATATAACATATCCTCTCTAATCCTTAGACATGAATGGATTTGGAGCCAATTAAGGATTTTTTAAAAGTTCAATGAAATTGCCACTAACTTATTATTCCTTAAGTTAAATTAATTTTCCTATTTACTTCAAAATTCTCCTCTAAGTTAGATCCAGATAAAAAAAAAAAAAAAACTTGTAGCCATGTTTTGTGTACCCAGGTAGTGCTTGGGAGTATAACTATGTCAAGGGAAGATATCAATGCTTTTGTACTCCTGTTCTAATAGATAGTACTTGATCAGTCTATTAATACCTATTTTTAATTGACCAAGACTCATAATTATTTCATGTTTGTTTGATTACCAACATTTTAATATTGGATTAACCCCTCGCCAATGCAATGGTGAGAGCTATACTCACATTAGGGATCCCAAATGGATGCCATTGTCGCACTTCTGAGTTCCATCGTAATAGTTTTTAAAGTAAACAAAGGTATAATGCAAATAGTGTCCGTTGACCTGATAGGTTATATCCAATTTTGATAATGGCAAATATCTTTTTATCTTATCTGTGCCTTGTGTATAGGACCTTTCTTAGCACGAAATGGCAAAGATTGAAATAATGCCATAAAGAACTCAATGCTCACATCATATGGTGGTGTTTGGAGAAGCAAAAGAAACAAAGAACAAATAATTTTCAATTGTATTTGCTGTTTAAATTCATTTGGGTCTGTAATATGGTCTGTAATAATTAATGCACGCATGCATGATAGGTTGAATAAGCTCAATGAGCATAGATTGACCTTAGGACCCCATGCACATAATGAAGAATCCCTTAAAGCTAAAATTTCACATTTACACAAATAGGGAAAAAATTTAGGGTCATAAATAGGGCCAAAATTGTGTCTTTGAATAGTCTCGATCGATCGAACCCCTTTAGTTATATTCAGCTTGATTGACTGAACACTAATGTTGACTAAGTCTCGATCGACCGAACCATTGACATTATAAATGTCTTGGTTGATCGAATCGGTCAAAATTCAACATGTTGACTTCGCTCGGTCGACCGTTCTATTTTGAACGTATCGTCATAGGTCGACCGAACCATAAAGTGTCTGACCCTCCAGCAGCTTGGTTGACCAAATGTGTAGTTCAAATTAGCATGGGTCGACTGAACCTAGATGAGTAGCTGACTGACCTTTGTCTTGGTCAACCGAACCCACAAAGGGTTCAAAATCGCTCTGAAACAATCGACCAATCCTGTAGTTTAAAATTGCCACAGTCAACCAAACTTATAAAAGTGGTTGACCAAACCTTAACCATGGTCGATCGAAGCTCTCGGGTTTGCTAAATTTTTACCTATAGTTAAATAGGGTTAAATTTCATTAAACATAGTTAAATAATTTCCAAAATACCCTTGATGTCCCCAACGTTTAGATTTTTGGAAAAAACTATATATACCCTTTCATTTGTCCTGATTAGCAAGAAATTAACACTTTGATTAGCAAACATTCTTTGAAATTTCTTAAGCCATTTTTCTCATTCAAGCTTTTAGATTCCACTCTTACCCAGTTTTCTTGCAAATTTCTTTGGTGAGAGTATCTTAAGATCATCCATACTATTGATATAAGCTTACACTCTCATTTGATATTCCTTGATAGATATTGATTTTATTGAGAGTAAGCTAAAAGTTTTTCCTTGTGATTTAATTCATAGATTTATTTTGAAAGACTTTCTTGAGCTTGTGAGTCTTGCATTCTTGTTGCAAGATTCAAAAGCTCGTCTTGTACTTTTAGAAAAATATTTTTGACAAGCTAGAAATCCAAATATCTCTTATACTTAATACTTGATAAATTATTTTTGAGATATTTGATTGTGTTATTAACTTCTTTGAAACCATATTTGTGTACATATATATATATATATATATATATATATACAGTTTCAAAGAATCTCTCATTACACACTCTCGCATATTACTTACTATATTGACATTATCTTCATTGAGCTTATACTCCTTATCATATTGAAGTGCATTGATTATATTGGTACATACTTGCTTATTGGAAAATCATTGATATTGTACACAAAAAATTATATTATTTATCTATTGTATTTTAGGCGTGGCTTAAGAGGGTGTTGATCTAGACCGTAAGGATTGGTTGTAAAGGTTAGGATTAGCCCTATTAATCTGACCTGGGGGGTAGAGACCCGAAGAATTATAGAAATTAAGTAAATAAAAGAAATGAGAGAAAATGATTTTTCAAAAGGGATTCAGCAGGGTCTCGTTGACGAATGCAGAGCGCTCGTCGACGAGCCACCTTCTTGGGCTCGTTGACATGGACTCATCTCTCGTCGACAAGAACTTACTGAGAGGGGTTTAGCGAAGCTTGAATTTCATTGATGAGAGTTACGAGTTTGTCGACGAACTTCTTCATAGGCTCGTTGATGAGATGACGTATCTTGTCGATGAATCCGCATTTTATAGATACACCAACCTCGGATTTCAACGAGAATTTTTCATGCAAGCTCTTTCTCTCTCTAGGTTTCATATCATCTACCTTTTATCTAGATTTCTGGCTTCATCCTTCGCTAGTTTGACGATTGGAAGCTGCCACGCTACTCCTGGGAAGATTCTCTTCAAGTATGCTGAGTAGTTCGTTGGTTAGGCCAACTTGGACACCATCCCAAAATTTGGGTAAGTTGGTTATTTTATGCTTTATAAGTTATTTGGTATTTCTGGATTGGGGAAAATGTATTAGCTGAGATAATACTGGAATTTTGTTGGGAAAATGTAAATTTCAGGGTTTTGAGTTGGGAACACCATGGGTGTAGATTTGGAGTAATTTGTGGGCTTCTCAGTAAGTTAGGTAAGGGGATAAATTAAGTCAGTGCATTTCATAAAATTATTAGTTAATATACATCAATTATTTTTGGATAATATGTATATTTAGTATAGTGTTTGGGAAATACTACCATTGAATAGAAAAACATATTTAATACATTTTATTAGAAAATACGATTTTAGCTCATATTTTTATGATTAGAATATTATTCCTATTTGTGTGGCATGAGTATGATTTTATATGGAAATTATGATTTACCAGATTATTATGTTTTCCAGAATAAGTATGTTATGACAATTTCAGGAAAACCATAAAATCAATACAGGAATTATGGTTTTAGAACATTATGTTAACAGTATAGAAAGGCTATGTTCAGTAAGTTATATTATGTTTTATGCCGGTATAGATGTCGTGATTCATATCTTATGTTTTATTTCAGTGTAGATGTCATGATCCATATGCTATGATTTATATTGGCGTAGATGTCCTGACTATGTATGTTATGTCAGAATTTATAAAAATACGAATATGTCAGATATTTCTATGAAATATGGAATAGCTATGTATGAATGTATGAAATGTACTATATGTTATCAGAACTTGGATAGCTTAGTTTAGTTTTACGAAACACGGTACCATAGCTATATGTTCACAATTATGCTTATGTTAGTGCTACCACACATCTCAAATAGAGTGTGGGAGATGGTAGTCGATGTGACTTTATGGGAGTGTTGTAGTTCCCCTAATAGTCTGGCATAGGTGGAACAGACCCATTATACTTACACACTATGTTTGACTTAGCATGGTCGACCAACCATTTCTAGGTCTCGACTACGGGCCGCACAAACTTGTCACGTATGGGGTAAGACATGACAATAACTAGCTATCTATCCTAGGTAATATTTTAGTATCATATGGTTATATAAGATGATTTTTATGCGCAGAAATTTAGTATGCCAAATTATGTTATGACGAAGAATGTTTTATTTAGAAATAATACAAACAGTTTTTACCAGATATGAATTATGTACTATTTATATGTATCACATGAAAATACTCATGTTGCCACAAACTGATTTTACTTTATCTCCCTTATTGAGAGGTATCTCACCCTAGCATTAAAAACATTTCAAGAAATCATGGTAGGAGGGCGGATAAAGCCCCGCAGCAGTAGAAGTTGACTGAGCTACCATGTCAGAAGGGTAAGTAGTTGAGCTAGGGTCATATAAGTTTTTGGATTGAGGCCCTAGGATACCTTTTGGTCATTTTGTAGATGATTGTGTATATATATATGTGACAGATTCAGTAGAACTCTAATATGGTTTCTGGTGTTGTATGGTATATATGTAATTTTATGTTTTCCACTACTTAGGTATCAGAGATGTATGACAGGTATATCCTCGGTACCCACAGATCCGGGTTGATCATGACTAGTTCAATTTTAGCAGGTTATTAGGATTATTATAAATGTCATTATGTGGAAAAAATATATATATGATAAAATAAGCAGGTCGTTACAATTTGGTATAAGAGTCTAGGTTGCTAGCGAGGTTATGTAACCTCTAGAGTGCAGCGAGAACAATATCAGAGTATAGGAAAAGGATTTAAGGTTTTGTTCTACAGTTTGGAGGCAGGACTTCCATGGTGGTTTCTGTGTTTTTCCTGAGGTGACGATTTCAGGAAAGCCATAGTAAACTATTATCGGGTTGTGTTTATAAAGTGTAGGACTGAATCTTGAATTAAGATAAGGATGTCAAGATAGAGGGAAAATAGGAGATTTTGGTTAAACATGTAAATTATAGGGATAGGTTCCCTAAGTCATGTTTATTATCTTTTCAGTATAGACCTTGGTGGTGGCAGTGCTCATTTGAGCAGCAGCGAGGGCGTAGGGCACTTAGGTGCAGGCGAAGCTAATTCAGATGCAGTATTATGCAGTGTAACTCAGCAGGTTATGAATGAGATTACACGGAGCTCCAGAGAGCAGGGAGACCCATCTGTAAGCCATGGGTGTACGATAGAGAAATTCACGAAGATTAATCCTCTGACATTTTCAGGAGGAGCTAATCCTGCAGTCGCCAAAAATTGGATGCAAGAAATGGAGAAAGTTTTGGAAGTACTGCAGCGCACGGAGGAGTAGAGGGTCTTATTTTCCACTTATAAACTGACAAGAGAGGCCAAAAGATGGTGGACTACAGTAAAATTATTAGAGAAGCAGAGGGCAGTGCTTATAGCTATGACTTGGTGTCAGTTTAAAAATTTGTTCTTCGACAAATACTTTTTGGCCACTATCAGGGAGGCCAAAGTGGAGGAGTTTCTGAATTTAAAGTAGGGACAACAAACAATCAGTAGTACACGGCGAGATTTATAGAGTTGTCCTGCTTCGACCCGTACAACATACCCAATAAGGCAAAGAAGGCGAGACATTTTGAAAGAGGTCTAAGGTAAGAAATTTATACGCAGGTAGCAGTGTTGAAAATGCAGGACTTTACTGAATTGGTAGAAAAAGCAGCTATGGGTGCGGATTAGTAGGGACAGAAGAAGAGGTCCACGCCTTCAGGCTAACAGCCAGGCTTTAGTCAGAGCTAGTGGAGGAGAGGTAATTATGGTAGGTGACAAAGACAGGAGATGAAAGGTCGTGAGATTCAGGGTATGCAGATCTACCCAGTTTTTCAGACGTGTGGAAAGAGACACTTGGGAGAGTGAGGCGTCTGTTATCACTGCGGCAGACTGAGACATTTGGTACGAGATTGCCCTATACCACTTGGTACTGCTCCTGCTCCTAGACCTTACCAGGGAGGTTATTAAGTGCCCCATGAAGGCCAGCAGAGGAATGTTGATTTGGCAAAGGTATACTCTTTGACGCCAAGAGACGCGGAGACCACAGGCGACGTCGTGACAAGTACCTTTACTGCTTCATCATATTAAACTATTGTTTTATTTGATTTAGGTGCCACCTATTCCTTTGTGTCTGCGAGATACATTAAATTTTCTGGTATTGAGGCACAACTATTATATGTTGAAATGTTAGTGGCAACACCGACAAGGTCAGTGGTGAGGTGTCGTAGGGTGCTTAGGAGCTTTCCAATAGAAATTCAGGGAAAAGTATTACTAGTTGACCTAATTGTGCAAGATGTGCATGGATTCGATGTAATACTAGGTGTGGACTGGTTGGCAACTAACTATGCTAATATTGATTGTCATCTGAAATAGGTAATATTTAGACCATTGGGGAAGCAAGAATTCAGGTTTGTGGGGTCGCTGGTGCATTCCCCACCTTAGTTAGTTTCAGCCATGTAGGCAAGAAGACTACTTATTGATGGATGTCAGGGGTTTATGGCTTATGTAAAGGAGATGACTAAAAATGAATTGAAGCTTGTTAGTATACCAGTGGTAAAGGAGTTTCCAGACATTTTTCTAGAGGAATTACCTGGGTTGCCTCCCAACCGCGATATAGATTTTGCTATCGACATACTTCTAAGGACAACACTGGTCTTTAGAGCTCCTTACTGAATGACTCCAGTAGAATTAGGAGAATTAAGGGATCAGTTGTAGGATTTATTGAATAAAAGGTTTTATCAGACCTAGTGTATCACCCTAGGGAGCTCCAATTTTATTTGTGAAAAATAAAGAGGGGACTATGAGGATGTGCATAAATTACATAGAAATAAATAAAGTAACAATTAAGAACATGTATCCTGTACCCCATATAGATGATTTATTTGATCAACTCTAGGGGACCCAGGTCTATTCCAAGATCAACCTCAAGTAAGGTTATCACTAGGTAAAAGTTAAAGTTGAAGACGTCTCAAAGACAGCTTTCAAGACCAGGTATGGGCATTATAAATTTCTAGTTATGTCATTTGGTCTGATGAATGCTTCGTTGTATTCATATATTTGATGAATAGAATCTTTCACTAGTATTTAGACTAATTCACTGTGGTTTTCATTGATGACATAGTAGTCTACTCAAGAAGTTTTGAGTAGCATGAGACACACTTAAGGTTGGTACTTCTGATGCTCAAGGAAAAGAAATTGTATGCCAAGTTAAGAAAATGTGAATTCTGGTTAGAGAAAGTTGCATTTTAGGGGCATATTATATCAGAGGATGAAATTTTAGTAGGTCCCAGTAAGATAGAGGCAGTGGTGAATTGGGCCAGGCCGAGGAACGTTTAGGAAATCAGGAGTTTCTTAGGACTGGAGGGATGTTACCATCGGTTTGTAGAAGGATTCTCAGCATTATTAGGGCCTTTGACATGACTAACCAAAAAGAATGTCAGGTTTGAACAGGATGAAAATTGTGAGTAGAGCTTCCAGGAATTGAAACAAAGGTTCGTCACTGCACTAGTGTTGACTATTCCATCGGGAGATAATGGTTACGTGATCTACTGTGACGCATCTTTGAGAGGGCTCAGATGTGTATTGATGTAGCAGGGTAGAGTAGTATCTTATGCCTCCAGAAAACTGAAAGAATATGAAAAGAATTATCCCACCCATGATCTAGAATTGGCTGCAGTGGTTCATGCATTGAAAATTTGGAGACATTATCAGTACGGAGAGAGATGTGAAATATTTTCAAACCATAAAAGTTCAAAGTACTTCTTCACACAGAAGGAGTTGAATATGTAGCAGAGAAGATGGTTAGAGCTCATCAAGGATTATGACTACACCATCAGTTACCATCCAGGTAAAGCAAATGTGGTGGCTGATGCGCTAAGCCGAAAATTCATGATAACAGCATTATCAGTAGTAGAAATTCAGTTTCCAATTCAGATGGATTTGGAGAGGTTTAGCGTGGAGTTAGTAGAGAGTGATCACCGGGCAAATATTGCCAATCTGGTGGTGCAGCCTACCCTACAGGAAAGGATTAAAGCTACTCAAAGGGATGGTGCAAAATTAGTAGAACTGATAGTTAAAGTGCAAAACAGACAATGAGAGAAGTTCAATATTTTTGATGACGGAGCTCTAAGGTTCTGTACCAGGCTGTGCATGTCTGTAGATGTGGATATCAGAAGGATGATCCTAAAGGAGGCTCACAGATCTGTTTACATGGTTCATCCAAGCAGCACTAAAATGTATAGGGATATACAAGAGTCTTTCTGGTGGAGCGGCATGAAGAGGGAGATTGCTGAGTTTGTGCAGCAGTGTTTGATGTGCTAGTAGGTAAAGGCTGAGCACCAGGGGCCGGCGGGCCAGCTACAACATTTTAAATCCTAGAGTGGAAATGGGATGACATTTCTATGGACTTCGTGACAAATTTACCGCAAGTGCAATAGGGGCAGGATACTATTTGGGTGGTTGTAGATCGACTGATGAAGACCGCTCACTTTATTCCTATCAAAGTCAACTACTCCATGGACATACTGGAAGAAATATATATTCAAAAGATAGTATGATCACATGGTGTGCTAGTGTCTATAGTATTAAACCCAGACCCACGTTTCACGTCACGATTTTGGAGGAACTTGCAGGACGCTCTAGGGCATGACATTTAATCTTCATATGGATGGGCAGTTAAAGAGGACGATTCAAATATTAGAAGATATGTTATAGGCACGTGTTCTGGATTTTGGGGGTAGTTAGACCCAGTATATGCCATAGGTAGAGTTTGCATACAATAACAGCTATTAGGCCAGCATCGGCATGACACCTTTCGAGGCATTATATGGTAGCAGATGCCGATCTCCACTATACTGGAATAAGATGGGAGAGAGGCGAGTGTTGGGACCAGAATTAGTACAGCAGGTACGATAAAGTTCAACTTATTAAAGAAAGAATCAGCTCAACTTAGAGTCGGCAGAAAAGCTACGTAGATACTCACCGCCGGAAGTTGGAATTTGAAATGGGAGACTATGTATTTTTGAAAATAGTGCCACTAAAAGGAGTTATGAGGTTTGCGAGGAAGGGTAAGCTAAACCTTAGGTTTATTGGCCTATTTAAGATACTTGAGAGAGTGGGTTAGTTGCCTATCGGCTAGCTTTACCACCAGTTTTATCCAAAACACATGATGTATTTCAAGTTTCCATGCTGAGAAAATATGTTCCAGATCCCTCCCATGTGGTCAGTTATGCAAAGATAGAACTAAGAGATTCACTGACTTATGAGGAGATACTAGTGTAGATCTTAGACAGGAAGGAACAAGAATTGCGTAGTAAGAAAATTCCATTAGTAAAAGTCCTGTGGAGAAATCACATAGTGGAAGAAGCTTCTTGGGAGCTTGAAGAAGAAACACGACAAAAATACTGGCACCTATTTAGTGGGGACTAGCAGTAATAAGGAAAATACAAATAAGTATGTTAAGTTTCTTTTATGCAGGATAGTCAGTACATATAATAATTCTCTGATAGTAGTTAGTATTTTGGTTTTGGGACTATTTTATTTTATGTATTTGTAATCTCCCAGAACCCTGAATGTAACCACGGTATTCCTCTGCCACAAGTGAGGGTAAGTAATAAAATAAGTAGCTGATTTTTCCTCAAAGGATGGTGTTCGATACAGATAATAAATTTCGAGGACGAAATTTTATAAGGAGCCGAGAATGTAGAGACCCAAAGAATTATAGAAATTAAATAAATAAAAAAAAGGAGAGAAACGGATATTTCAAAAGGGATTCAGCAGGGTCTCATTCGACGAACGTAGAGCGCTCGTCGACGAGCCGCCTTCTTGGGCTCATCGATGTGGACTTGTGTCTCGTTGATGAGAACTTGTCGTGAGGGGTTTAGCAGAACCTGAATTTCATTGACAAGGGTTACAGGCTCTTCAAAGAACTCCCTTCTTGGACTCATCGACGAGGTGACATGTCTCGTCGACGAATTCGCATTTTATAAATACACTAACGTCGGGATTTCAACCAGAATTTTTCATGCAAGCTCTTTCTCTCTTTAGGTTTCGTCTCCTATACCTTCTCTCTAGATTTTCAGCTTCGTCCTTCACCAGTTCGACGATCGGAAGCCGCCACGCTACTCTAGGGAAGATTCTCTTCAAGTGTGCTAGAGTAGTTCGTTGGTTAGGCCAACTTGGACACCATCCTAAAATGTGGGTAAGTTGGTTACTTTACATTTTATAAGTTATTTGGTATTTCTGGACTAGGGAAAATGTATTAGGTGAGATAATATTGGAATTTTGTTGGGAAAATGTAAATTTCAGGGTGTTGAGCTGGGAATACAACGGGTGTAGATTTGGAGTAATTTGTGGGCTTCTCAGTAAGCCAGGTAAAGGGATAAATTAAGTAAGTGCATTTCATAAAATTATTAGTTAATATACAACAATCATTTTTGGATAATATGTATGTTTAGTATAGTCTTTGGGAAATACTACTGTTGAATAGGAAAACATATTTAATACATTTTATTAGAAAATACGATTTCAGCTCATATTTTTATGATTAGAATATTATTCCTATTTGTGTGGCATGAGTATTTTATATGGAAATTATGATTTACCAAATTATTATGTTTTCCAGAATAAGCATGTTATGATAATTTTAGGAAAACGCTAAAATTAGTACAGGAATTACGGTTTTAAAACATTATGTTAATAGTATAGAAAGGATATGTTCAGTAAGTTATGTTATGTTTTATGCTGACATAGATGTCGTGATTCATATATTATGTTTTATGCCAGCGTAGATGTCGTGATCCATATGCTATGATTTATATCGGCGTAGATGTCGTGACTATATGATTTATATTGACGTAGATGTCGTGACTATGTACGTTATGTCAGAATTTATAAAAATACGAATATGTCAGATATTTCTATGAAATGTGGAACAACTACGTATAATTGTATGAAATGTACTATATGTTATCAGAAGCTGGATAGCTTAGTTTAGTTTTACGAAGCACGGTACCGTAGCTATATGTTCACAATTATGTTTATGTTAGTGCTACAACACATCTCAAATAGAGTGTGGGAGATAGCAGTCGATGTGGTTTTATAGGAGTGTTGTAGTTCCCTTGGTAGTCCAGCACAGGTGGAACAAGCCCATCATAGTTACACAACTATGTTTGACTTAGCATGGTCGGCCAGCCATTGCTAGGTCCCACCTATAGGCCGCACAACCCTATCATGTAAGGAGTAAGACATGACAACAACTATCTATCTATCTTAGGTAATATTTTAGTGTGGTATGGTTATATAAGATGATTTTTATGCACAAAAATTTAGTATGCCAAATTATGTTATGAAGAAGCATGTTTTATTCAAAAATAATACAGACAATTTTTACCATATGTGAATTATGTATTGTTTATATGTATAACACGAAAATACTCATGTTACCACACATTGATATTACTTTATCTGCCTTAATGAGAGGTGTCTCACCCTAACATTACAAACATTTCAGGAAATCAAGGTAGGAAGGCGGATAAAGCCTCGGAGCAGTAGAAGTTGATCAAGCTACCCTATTAGAAGGGTAAGTAGTTGAGCTAGGGTTAGATGGGTTTTTGGATTGAGACCCTAGGATACTTTTTAGCCTTTTTGTGGATGATTGTATATATATATATATGATAGATTCAGTAGAACTCTAGTATGGTTTCTGGTGTTGTATGATATATATATATATATATATATATAGATATATGTAATTTTATGTTTTTCGCTGCTCAGGTATCAGAGATGTATGACATGTATATCCTCGGTACCCACGAGTCTAGGTTGATCATGATTAGTTCAGTTTTAGCAGGTTATCAGGATTACTATAAATGTTATTATGTGGGAAAAAAATATATGGTAAAATAGGCAGGTCGTTACATGGGGTTTCCCTTGCCTAGTAAAGAAAGGGTGTTGTATTCAGTATCACTCCACCCGCAAGTGAGCCTTAGTGGAATCCTCGGGCTTAGAAAAGATGTAGGCACATTTTCCAAACCTTGATAACACATTTGGTGTCATATTTACTTTATCTGCTCTACTATATTGTGCTTGCTTGTTTAAATTTATTTGGAGCAAATTAATTGCAGTTGCATCTATCTGTTTATTTTATATATGCTCTAGATTGACTCTAGGTTTGTGAAATACTATTGCTGGTTAGTTGACCTAGGCAGAAAATTTTTAAATATCCAATTCACCCCTCCTCTTGGGTTTACACTAAAGTCAACAATTGGTTTTAGAGCCCAGTTGCTTAGACTTAATCGTTTTTCTTTGAAAAGGTCATAATGGCTCATGTTAGTGTAACTTCTTTTGCTGAGGGACACTCGTCCACATGTCCTCCTATTTTCAGTTATGTGAACTATACCTTCTGGAAACAAAGGATGCGTATTTAACTTTGAAACATTGATTGGAAGGTGTGGAGAGTGGTCTCTAGAGGAAATTACATTCCTATGAAAACTGTAGAGGAGGCTAGAGTACCTAAGACTGAGGAAGAATACACAGATGATGACATAAAAGTAGTAAATGTAAATGCAACTGGTATGAATAATTTATATTATGCACCTGATGCAAATGAATTCAACAGGGTTATGGTATGCACAATCGCAAAGGAAATATGGAATAAACTAGTGGTTACTTATGGGGACACTAGAAATGTTAAGAACAATATGATTGACATGTTAACTAGTGAGTACGAGGCATTTAGGATGAACACTATTGAATCAATACACAACATGTACACTCATTTCACTCACATCACTAACTCATTACATGCACCAGGAAAAATTTATCGCACATATGAAATGATTAGGAAAATTCTTAGGGGATTGCCACCAATTTGGGAAGCAAAGGCTACTACTATAGCTGAGGGTAGGGACTTAAAGGCAATGACTCTAGATGAACTGATAGGGTCAACCCATGCATATCCAAGACCACCGGATTAGCTAATAAAGACCTCCTCTGAATGCATACTGTACAGTTCCTAAGTACCTTCTTACATATCCCCACAACCTCTGATAGCGTAGCTACTGACAAACTAACACCCAACTGCTGTGTTTCCAACCCACACAACTTAACAAATTCCTGAGCAAATAAAGAATAAGTCTCCCCTTAAAAAAAACAAAGCAGTGGCTGTAAATGACATAATTGAAATTGTACTTGTCACAACGTCTCCTGTCGCCTCCGCATCTCCTGGTATCAACCCATTAACTTGTACTGAGGCGGCATTCTATGCTATTCACCTCGGGGTACTTGGCGACCTCCTCAGTATGGTCTACCAAAACACGCAATAGCGGGTGGTGCTCGACAATCTCTTACTATGTGCCTAGGCTGATGACATCGTTAACAAACCATCTCCCTGACCCGGAACTTCCCTAGGGGTCTCCGGTAGCAAATGGGACAAGGAAGGGGGATATGTTTACTCGGTATTGCTCGATCTCCCACTCCATGTCTCCAACCACCTCCGCTATCCTACCTCCTCCAAGGCCCTTAACTAGGCCCTACCTGAAAATTTAGAGGCGCAGGCTTCTTCCTCTGACTCTATTCTGTTGTGCCTCTCGGTAGGTCACTCTCAATCACTGTAGCTCTATCAACTATCTCTGAGATAGTCTAGGCCCAGAATCCTATAACTTGCTCATATATCCTCGGCTCAGGCCCTCCTCAAACTTCCTCACCTGAATTTCTTCATCTAGCACTAGGTATGGAGCAAAGCGGGACAGCTCGATGAATCTTGTGGCATACAAACACCATCGTGTGTCCCTATGTCAAACTTAAAAACTCTGCAGCTTTTGCACTCCTTTTGGCAGCAAGAAAGTACCACTCCAAAAATATCTCCCCGAAACAGCTCTATGTCATTACTTTAGGTTTAGGCCTTTGTTGCTCTAACATTCTCACCGATCTCCACTAGTTTTTCGCCTCTTCCATCAATGTAAATGTAGCAAACAGGATCCTCTGCTCGTCAGTACATGGGAGGACTGCCAACATTTCCCCAATCTTTTGGATCCAATCCTCAGCCCTAAATGAATCATCCTTTCCAAAAAAAGATTGGGGTTGTATATGCATGAATTGCTCAATCATGCAGCTCCGCTCCCCAGAATTCTTGGCCATTTCTGCCATCACCTTCTGGGTGACGCTACATAATTGTGCATCGAAATCTCCACCTTCCGCACCGGAAGGTCTTGTATCAACATCTCCAGCATGTGCACTACTACTCCCTAAATCCATCCTGCAAATGGTACAAAATAGTCATATAACTCTTTCATCATACTCACTAACATACCCTACAAACTAATACCGACAAAATGTTCTGCTATAACCATTTCTCTTAACATTCTTAATCCCCATTGAAGATTCAATCCTACCACTCAGAAACAAGAACCGGCGATAGTATCCATGGTTTTCCAGAAGTCGTCACCCTAGGAAAAACATAGAAACAACCATAGAACTCATGCCTATAGGTTGCAAGACAAAATCCTAAATTCCAATTTTATCCTCTAACAACAACTAACTCATTGATCTATCCATCCACTATTTTCATCAAAATCATTTCTTATACTTTGGTATTATATTCCGCTGTTTACCAAAGTCTACAGAATCAAGCAACTTAGGCTTTGATACCAAACTGTGACACCCCAATTTTTCATAGCATTTCTTTAATATAAATAAAACGTATTAGTCACATATAGGCCACGTCAGAACCTCTGATACCATTTATACATAACCCGACCTGAAGTGGGTACCGAGTACCCAATCATTCTCATATATACAAACCTAAGACAAGAATTCATATATACATAACACAACCAATAAACCTACCAGAATACTAAACCATCCATATAAACATGTCTAACACATTTCCAAAATAACAAAACTCTAGGGGAATACACATCCCTAGTTCATACACTCACCATGTATATTAGGGTACCAGCTCCCCTCTATCTCGGAGCTCTATCACCTGGTCTATCTCAGTTTCTTGAAATATTTAAATGATTGGGTGAGACACATCTCAGTAAAACAGAATAAATTATCTACAGCGTGTGACATTGTGAGTTTCATCATATCATAACATATAATCATTTAAGAGATAATATCTTCTTAGAAAAGTATATCAATTCTATATTTATAATCATATAGATATACAACACAAGATTTTTAAAAGCTTTAATTCCATTACCACATTGATTTGCATGCAACCCATGTTTACCCGCGAAGTTCCCGAGAATAGGGAAGATTACCCGTCTATACAAGTAGCTTCCCTCTGCCCCAATACCATTTGTATTCTTTCCTGATTAACTCTGGTTTGACTACAATTGATACTTATTAGGGCACTCACCTTACTCAGTAAGCCCTTAGGCAGAGAGTTTACTTTGCTTGAATTAATTACGTTATTAACTCACGCTCTTTCATTTCCCAACTACATCTTATTAGGCCATGAGTATCCTCAGCAGTCAGTACATTTGCATCTATAACTCATGGTTGCCCTGAGGATATTACACCCCGCCATGCTTCACCTTGTGGTTAAGGTCACTTTCCATATTCTATGCCATGCTTCACCCCATGGTCTGGGTTGTGCGGCCTGAAGGTTGGACCTAACCAGGGTTGGTCTACATGGTTAGATAAAAATAAACATACTATATACCCATCTACAGTATGAAGGGCCTGTCATATACCCTGATCCAGACTCAGGGGGCAATACAACCCTTCACATTGGTCCATTCGAACTATCACGCCACATGCTCCACGAGTCCATGTGGTTGCACGTAATCACCGCTAGCAAAGGTATTGTGCTCAATATCACAATCCATCTATTAGGGTTTTCATTTCCACATCTCATCATTCATATTTCTCAATCATATTCCAGTATTCACAATTGCAGTATTCACATGCAATTTTTCACATTTCCAGTATTCTCATTTCAATATTCACATTTCACATTCATATTGCAGTATTCACGTTAAAATATTTTCATTCTCATATTCTCATATCAGTATTCACATTTCATCATTCTCATTGCAGAATTAACATTGCAATGTTCACATTTTCAGTAATCAAATATGAAGATTTACATTGTGGATTTCACATTCCAGTATTTTCATTTCCTGCATTTACAGCTTATTTCATCATTTCAATGATATTTCATCAAGTCAATATTCATTTAATCTTATAATAATATATACATATCTCATTTCACATTATTCAACATTTCTCAATAAAACATTTCCACATTTCATATTTTGTCATTTCTCAGAAGATACTTTTCAATACATATCACTTTTCATCATTTTCCGCAATTAAGTATTTCATATTTCAATACGCATTTCATAATCTCAAAATTTTCAATGTAAATCATTTAACACAGTTTCAAACATATTTCAGTATAAATCATATGCACACAATTTTCATCTGATATTCATATCATAATAATTTTAGGTAAAATATCATATTTCCATTTCTCATATTTCTGAACCAAAAATTTTCATAAAAGACTGCTATAATTTATTCCCCTTACCTGACGTACAAAGAGATCCTAACACCCTAAATCATACACTCCACAGAGTTCACAGCCTAAAAGCCAAAAATTCACATTTACCCCAATTGATTCAGCTTAACTCCCATAATAATTTCAGTTTAACACTTCCTAGGTTTTGTATACTTCAAATTAACATTAAAACTCTAAAATACTCCACTTAACCTGGTTTTGGAAGGATGCTCCGAAACCCCAAACTGAAAATCTGCTCCACCTACATTGCATAAAATCTTCCCATGAACCTCGTGGTGGTTCCAGATTGTCAAACTGAGTTTTAACGAGGTCGTAAACGAAGAGAGAGGGTGAGACGACCGTAGGGTTTGAGAGAAAGAGAAAGAGAGAAGAAAAAAAATTTGTTTTCTCAAATGAAGCTCGTAGGATTCTCTTTATAATTCTCACTACAGAGAAAATCGTCGACTTTTTTCTACATTGTTCACAAAACTGTCGATGGTTTGGGCTTTAATCCGCCCCTTTTCACCGTTTTACTAGTTACCGAGTCGCGATAAAAAGGAAACTATCGACGATTTTCTACGAATTTTGGTCCTTTTCCTTATTTTTCTTATTATTATATTTTTCGGGTCTCTACATCCGCCCCCCATAAAATTTTGTCCTCGAAATTTTCCATCTTTTACATTTTTCATTCTCAAGAAGAAACACCACCATTTATTAATTACCCTCACTTATGGTGGAGGAATGCCTTGGTTACATTTACAGTCCTCAGAGATTACAATAATCCAAACAAAACTCTCCCAAAACCATTCTTGTCAAAATCCAAACTCTACCCATCATATGCTATACAAATCAAAATACATACCTTAACCCTGGTTCCCACTGAATAGGTGTGGGTATCTCTGGCGCATCTGCTCCTCTTATTCCCAAGAAGCTTCCTTGACTACATGGTTGTGCCTTAGAACTTTTACCAGTGGTATGTTTTTCATACGCAACTCCTGCTCTGTCTGATCCAAAATCTGTACTGGCACTTCCTTATAAGACAAGGCATCACTAAGCTCCAATTCGTCATATCTGATCACATGCGAGGGATCTTGGACGCATTTTCTTAATGTGAAAACGTGAAATACGTCGTGAATTCTAGTCAAAACCGATGGTAACTCCAACTTGTAGGCAACTAAACCCACTTTTTCAAGAATCTTGAATGGTCCTATATACCTTATAACTCCTTTCAGTGGTGCCACTATAAGAAACACATGATTCCCTACGTCAAACTCCAATTTTCATCAGCGAGTATCTGCATAACTCTTTTGCCGACTCTATGTTGTTCTGATCCTGTCTCTAATGAGTCTGATTTTATCCTGAATCCACCGTATCAGCTTTGACCTCAATATCTGTCTTTCCCCAATGTCATCCCAATATAATAGGGATCGACATCTCTCTTTTCATACCGCTTTAATAAAAAGAGTCCCGAAGATCCCCATTGTAATGACCCTGACCCGCCATGTGGGCCCGGAGCACTACTTTAGTGACGTCAGTGTATCGGATACCTTATTCATCAAATATAAAACACACATATGCAGTAAAAATAAAATATAAAATCCTCAAGTTACATTACCAGAGTTCTAACTATCTTTATACATGAATATATCCATTTCCACTTAACTACATCCCATAAAACTAAACAAAAATAAAATTTCTATCTACACACTACCTACATAAAATTTACATCACTAGCCCAACTCCTCTAGCTTGCTAGACCCGATCTCTAGGATTCCCTGAAAAGACAGTTTGTAAAGTAGGGGTGAGGCACAGCTCAGTAAGGGAAATACTAAGTTAATGTCAGTGTGTCGCCAGCATGCATTTAGTGTACAGAAAATAACCAGTTCGCTAAATAGATAAACACATTTATAAAAGCATTCTTAATTTACACTCACACACACAATTAGCCGAGGATAAGGAAGATTACCCGCCCATACAAGTAGCTTCCCTCTCCTCTAGTACCATTACTGCTACCAGGGCATTCACCTTTCTTAGCAAGCCCTCAAAGTTATCTTATTAATTAACCGTATTCACATGAATTAACAGATATACATATAAGACACTCCATGTGACAAACATGCCATTTACATCCCTATGGCACAGGTTGTGCGGCCCGAAGGCTGGACTAAGCCTAGGTGATCAGCCCAAACAATGTCAAATACAACATCCTCTGCAAACACATTTGCAGGCATCCACAACAAAGCTACAGGTCCAACGCCCTTACTTCAACCTCACGTAGGTAGTCGACTAGACCCCCTACACTTCTATCCAGATAGTGTGGGTGCAGATGGTCTAACTAGCAATGGTACTGTGCTCACAATACACTGGTCCCTAGGGTTCCTAAAGCATATCATGCAATTTAGATAATACAAATCACCATTTAAAATATCAATTCACATATATTTCCTGTTATTCCAAAAATTTGGCCCTTGGCCACAAAATACAATTTGGCATATAGCCATCAATTAAAACTCGACCCTCAGCCGTCAAATAATAATCCTGGCCCTTGGCCAATCAAATAACACCCGGCCATTGGCCGTTAGTTCAAACTCCTGCATTTCATAAACAGTTTCAGTATTTTCACTAGCATTTCGTGTATTTCTTAACCAATTCAGTATTTCATAGACAATTCAGTATTTTAAAATCCCAATTCAGTTTTTTTTTTAGCTCTCTTGCTTTGCTTTTCTTTGGCTCTCCTGCTTTGCTTCAAGTTTTGATATACTTTATGCTCTTTAACATCCCTGCTCTCATATATATTCTTCAAGCATTGATAAATCATCCTTGAATCTATGCTTTAAGCTTCATATGATCATCCTTCTTTGAGATATAAGCTTTCATTAATCATTCTCAACACTTGACCTTGCTTTCTCATAGTTGAGTCCTGAATGTCATCACTTAACCAAGTATGTTAAGTTCCACTGGTTTGTTAGCATCAAAACAGGATGTTAAGCCTTGTAAGGCCAACACACGATTTATAATCTCATAATTCTCAATGTTAATCATTTATCCCAGTTTCAAATATATTTCAGTATAAATCATATGCCACACAAATTTCATTTGATATTCATATCATAATAATTTCAGTTAAAATATCATATTTCCATTTCTCAAATTTCTTAACCAATAATTTTCAGAAAAGACTGCTATAATTTATTCCCCTTACCTTACTTACTAAGAGATCTCCTAACACCCTAAATCATACACTCCATGGCGTTCACAGCCCAAAAACCTGAAATTCACATTTACCCCAAATTATTTAACTCAACTCCCAGAATAATTTCCATTTAACACTTCCTAGGTTTCATATACTCCAAATTAACTTTCAAACTCTAAAATAATCCACTTACCTTGGCTTTGGGATGGTGCCTCGGAACCTCAAACTAAAAATTTAC
Source organism: Malania oleifera (assembly GCF_029873635.1). Taxonomy (NCBI): domain Eukaryota; kingdom Viridiplantae; phylum Streptophyta; class Magnoliopsida; order Santalales; family Ximeniaceae; genus Malania; species Malania oleifera. The sequence continues at coordinate 52,681,585 of NC_080426.1, forward strand.
TCTACCTAAGTTGCAAAGAATCTTCCCACAAACCTCGTGGTGGTTCTGAAATGTCAAACCAAGCTTTAATGAGGCCAGAAACGAAGAGAGAGGATGAGAGGATAGTATGGTTTGAGAGAGAGAGAGAGAGAGAGAGAGAGAGAGAGAGAGAGAGGAAAAAATTGTTTTCTCAAATGAAGCTCGTGGGATCCTCTTTATAATTCTCGCTGCAAAGAAAACCATCAACGATTTTATGCACTGTTCACAAAACCGTTGACTGTTTGGGCTTTAACCCACCCCTTTTCACTGTTTTACTAGTTACCAAACTACAGTAAAAAGGAAATCATCGACCATTTTCTGTGACCCTAAACAAACCGTCGAAGGTTTGGGCTTCCCAAACTGAATTTTCCTCCTTTTTCTTATTTTTCTTATTATTATATTTTTTGAGTCTCTACAATACGAATGAGGTTGAGTCAAGATGACCATTTTGTAGGTGCCCAGGGATATCTTGAGGGTGACATATCATGCACTTTACACATACCTTGTGATATAACCTATTTCTACTTGATATTACATGATAATATTAGCTCTGAATTGCAATTGCTGGTTGATTCTCTGTGAGTTATGCTTGTTGATAATGGCTTTATATTGTTGAAGCTTGCATAGATCATTTGCTGTGGAATGCGTGTATAATGGAGTCATGTATGAAAACGTCTGGATGTAATCATGACATAATCTTCTATGTAAACTGGTATAAATTTTGTTGCATGTGACTTTATTTCATGAATCACTGAGCTGGTGTTTGTGGGTATTGCCCTAGAAACCCTCACGAGACTAGAACTCATCCACTAGGGGGGTTTAAAGCCTTGTTGCATATGATAAATGCAACCATGTTTCCCACGAAAGAGGAGGTAGGTAGGATTTGGTAGTTTTCTTAAATTTTTTTTTTGCTCGAGGGCTAGCAAAGTGTAAGTTAGGGGTTGTGATGAATCCCTAAAATGCATGATTTTAGACCCTCATTTATCTTTGCTTATCCTCATTTTACTATGCATTTGCCCAGAGTTATTATTATTTAGAGTTATGCAAGGTTTTTTTTTGTATTTTTAGGAAAAACAGGTTAAAACCATGGAGTTAGGCATTGCGAAAAGCCAAGGAGGATTTGGAGGACTCAAAGCTCAAATCAGATGCTCATCCAAGCTCCTGAAGCTTTAGATCATCAAGGGAGAAGAAGACGATGAGTGACCATGTGGTGCGACTAGCAGCATTAGGGGTGACTAAGTATTTACTCGCAAACTGTAAGGTTCAGACTGAGATCAAAATGCTGCAAGGTTTGATTAAGTCCTTGATCAAGTGACTCTTCAAGGCGACCACGTCGAGCTACTGAGCTAGGGCTGAGATCGGAATTATCGAGAGCCTCAGTGAAGTGTTTGACCAAGAGACCTTGAAGGGCAACTATGTCGAGGTTATGAGATTTCCTGAAGATTGAGATCTTGCAAGTCTCAACCATCTACTAAACTAGCAAGACCCTGAGGTGCGACGCAGTCGAAGACATTGAAGATTCTAATTCTTGATATCCAGTGAGTCTCAACCAAAGTGCGCACAAGAAAGAAATAGGAGTGACTTGGTTAACAACGACGATCTTCTCTGTGAGATACGCTGCAGACTTTCCTAAACTGTGAAACAAACCTTGTAAACCCTAAAGCCTATAAGTATTTGCTATGAGCACGAGTTCTGGGTTTCTTTTTGGCCTTTCTTAGGTAAGTGACAGACTTAAGATGTCATTGAGAGCCAAGTTAGATTAGGAGTAACATAGTTTTCAATTCTTGTTTCGGTTTGTGCATGAACTATTTGACAGCGTATGACAACCGATGACATTCATGTGCTACCCATGTATATTACACGATCACTCTCTTGTATCTTTCAATGTTAGTGATAGATGATCTGAATATAAAAGGGATGATCTTTTTATTTGCTTTCTCCTTTACTTCTTTCAATTTACTGCTTTCCATTTACTTGTTATGTGTTTGATGAAAGATTGCACATAAGGATAAGCACTACTACGTATTAGTATGAGGGAAATAGTTTGCTATAGAACCGCAGAGGTGTTCATTATAGTTGAGATAGGGTATACTTCGGTTCCCAACTGTGCTCCAGATGGCTGGTGCACCCTTGCTACCCTATGCCCTCGATCGCTCCTTTCCTTCTTTGGCCTGATTGGGTTAGTACTTCTATCAAAGTTTGAAGGAGTGTAGTCAGAGGATTGGCGTCCAGAGTCTAATTCATACCCCAACATTGCTTTGTAGGAGTACGGTAACATAGATTTACTTGCATTCATTTAATCGCTTTCCAATAGTTGGTTAGATCTCACTCATTGAAAAATACCACCTTTTACTTCTCTTTTATTCAAGGCTATAGTGAACTAATTTGTAAGTATCTTAATAACTGTGCTTTAAGTCCCTGAGGATCGACACCTGACTTACCCCACTTTCTACTGAACTTGGGATTAGTTAGGTTTTATAAATTTTATTTTTTGTACTTAAGGACCCAAGCCGTAGTGAGCCTACCAAACAGAATCACTAGAGTAATATGATGATGCGGAGCAAAATAATTGTTCCTCATGATCTTCATGTGCCATTAGACACAGATTGACAACCTAATCATCGCTTGATTCAGAGTCTGAGGTGCTGGTACTGTGCGTGTCCTAACTGACCTCTAGTGCTTTCTTCTTCTTTTGGGGAACTTTCTTTAGCTGAGGACAGTCCAGTTTGATGTGACCAGCTTTTCTGCAATTGTACCACGTTGGAGGATCATTTTTTTGCTTCTTTCTGCTTGACTCTCCTTTTCCTAATTTTGAGTCCCAGAATTTTCTAGTATACTTCTTGTTCTTTTTTAGGAACTTTCCGAACTTCTTAGTTAGAAGAGTCATATCGTCTTTCGATTCCTAACAACTCTCTTCACTAGAATTGCGGGAGGATGCTTTGAGGGTTGTTACTTTCATAGCTTTGTTCTGCTCACTCAATCTTTCATTTATCGTCAGTTCGTATGTGATGAGTGATCCGATCAACTCATCTAGTGTCATTGCTTTTAGGTTCCATCTTCTGCTATGGTAGTAGCCTTTGCCTCCCAAACTGGTGGTAGACCCCTAAGAATTTTCCTGATCAGTTCTTAAGTAGGGTAAGTCTTACCAAGAGCATGTAATGAATTTGTGATGTGGGTGAACTTGGTGTACATAGATTGGATTGATTCACTAGAAGAAATTTTAAATGCTTCGTATTCACTTGTAAGCATGTCTATCCTACTATCTTTTACATCTTTAGTGCCTTCATATGTGACTTCTAATTTATCCCATATTTCCTTAATAGTTATACAAGCCATGACCTTATTAAATTTATTTGCGTATGAGGCACAGTATAAAAGATTCATTGCAGTAGCATTTATTTGAATAGCTTTCATGTCTTTATATGTATATTCATTTTCAGTCTTAGGTACATTTTTATTTTTCTACAATTTTCATCGGAATATGATTTCCTCTAGAGACAACTTTCCATACTTTCCAATCAGCATTTTGAATAATGATACGCATTCTTTGTTTCCAATATGTGTAGTTAACACCACAAAAAATAGGTGGTCGTGTGGATGAGTATCCCTTAGCGAATGAGGTTATACCAATGTGTGCCATCGTGATCTCTTACAAAAACAAAAAAAAATAAAAATAAATGTTCAAGTCTAGTGCAACCTTATTCTAATACCAACTGTGAATTTATGTGTAATCCCAAGAAGGGGAGTGAATTGGGTATTTTAAAAATCTTGGTCTTTTAGTCCTAATTTTGAAAACTTACAACCATACGCAAACAAGTTAGGTGACAAGCAATTCAGTATTACACAACCTAACAATTTTAAGGTATGACTTTATCAATCAATCAATATTACCCAATCACTCATAAGTGTGATAAATATTTAATACATACACAATATACGAATAATTAAATGCAAGCAAAAATTAAATGAGTTAAGGGAAGAGAGATGCAAACACAAATTTTACGAGGTTCGGCCACCCTGTTCTACATCCTCGCCCTGGGTAAACTACCCAAGGATTCTACTATATTGCTCCTTAACTTGGGACGAAACTTCTCATTACAATCCGCTACTTACAAGAGACGTAGCTATCTCCTAATCCATTACTTACAAGTGGCGTAACTTCCTCCTCACGATTCACAAAATGAATCGTTAATACAAATAATGAATAATAAGTTTCTAAACAATTAAACACTTCTCAATAAGCTAATAAGTACAATCAGTCATAAGCACTCTTACAAGGTATAATATGAAGCTCAAGTGAAAATATATTTTTCTCAATGATGTATTAAAAATATGATCTTTATATGAAAAATATATATGTATGAGATGCTTCAAAGATCTAAACTTTATCCAATATCTCTCAAAAATGATATCTTAAAAAATATGCTTTGGAAATCCTAGGGTTTACTTTCAAATAACTTTTTCAAGAATAATAAAATATAAAATCTTTGAGTCAGAATATAACTTTAAATATCACAAAGATTTAAACTCTTGCTTTCAAATACCTTTTGCAGAAATAATATGAAATATTTTGAATAAAAATATACCTTTGAATATTACAAAATATTTTTCAAACAAATATGTATGTGAAATTCGAGTTCTTGCTCCCAATAAAAATTTTAAGTAAAAGAATAATGGAGTATATGAACTTATAAAATAAAATTGAATGTTCAATAATAAACTTAATCAAACCTCAGGACCAAACCAATTTTTCGTAAGATGATTTGAGTGTAAGTACTTGGATCTTGAAGATGATATTGAAGAATGCCCAAACTTGATGTGAATACGTTGAAAGTAGGCAAATCTTAGCAAAAGGTGTGCAAAGGTTGTGTAAAGGTCGTGCAAAAGTGTTAACTTAGGGGTTAGAGTTGGTATATATAAGTATTATCAGCCTTTGATAAAATTTCAATCATTTAATTAAAAAAATATTCGTTCGTTTTTGCGCTGATGCGCTGTTCTGCCCCACAAGTTCGTCGACGAATGTCCATACTAGTCGGCGAATGTCCTCGAGTTGCTCTTTGATGAGAATAGGGGATTCGATGATAAGTGGCCTGTCTGAGAAAATCAGGGTCTCGGTATTTTCTTGTCGACGAGATGACTCACTAGTTGATGAGTGTACTACACTTGCTCGTCGATGACTCCATGTGGCTAGTCGACGAGTGCCCTGTTTTTCAATCCTATGATCATTCTAAAATGCAGAACCACCCTATGACAAATGCGTGTGAATATTTTAAAAAAAAAAAAAACATGCATCCTAGGGTCAGTCTATATGTTATTTTGAGTTTCGCATCATATCTTATGAGTTATGCGAATACAATCGAACTTAATTTGTGAAAAACAATTGAAAATCTAGATTGTTTTTATCTTTCTACTCTTCTGTTTCCATGGATTAAGTCAAGTGGTATGTATTTCGTGTTCCTCGTGGCTTCCATATCGTGCTTACCATCCATGCATGTTAAGTCATAATCATGTTCAAAAGCTCAATGCATATGTAAAATTTCAAGTGATTTGTCATTATCAAAATAGGATTAGATTTATAGAGTTAATAGAAATCATAATAAAAAGAATTTTAACTATGAATAATGAGTAAAACCAACTAATTGTACATAACATATTTATCCATTCTTTATAATTAACTATAAAATTTCTTACGTTAATAAGCAGTTAAACAAAGAAGTGTGGGTCGGTCGTCCTATGTATAGTGTTGGATTCATATGAGGTGTGACCGCAAGGGGGAGCCAAAAAGAAGTCACGCTAGAGGCACTCATTCAGCTGTGATGGGAACTCCTCCATATCCTCATCATGCAATGCGCGCTTTGAAGATGTTAGATGTCCAGCTGTGCCAAGGTGCAATGTATGGGCAGAGGGTGAACATTACATTAAATGCACGCCATTGCTTTCTTCCGTCTGTTCTGAATTCTCATGCTCCGCCAAATTAAATGACTGGTCCGGCTAAGCATTTATACCCCACCCTCTCCTCGCATGCCGACCACGGTACTACCAATCCCCACCACGTAGTGCTCTCAGTATTTCCATATGCACTGAATAAACACGTGCTTCCTCGTGCGTCCGTATATATATATATATATACACGTAAATAATATGATATAATCTCACATATATTTATATATATATATGTAAATCAATATCGGATTATTTAGGTATATATATATATATATACATACGTAAAAAAAAATCTGATATAATCAGATATATATTTATATAAATATATATACATATATATATATATATATGTCGGATGATTTACGTATATATATAAATATATATCAGATCATATCAGATTATTTACGTGTATACACACACACATATATATATATTTACGTATATATATACATATATATATCAGATGATTTATATATACCTAAATAATTTGATATAATCTGATATATATACACACACATAAATAATCTAATATAATCTGATATATATATATATATTTCTTTAACCACCCCACTTTGAAAATAACATATATATATATATATATGTGTGTGTGTATACGTAAATAATCTAATGAAAATAACATATATATATATATATGTGTGTATGTATACGTAAATAATCTAATATAATCTGATATATATATACATATATATATATATATATATATATGTTATTTTCAAAGTGGGGTGGTTAAAGAAAGAGTCTACGAAAAGAAAAGAATAGGACCTTGAGGCCTTCCCTAGCTAGTTATAGCGACGGTCAGCGGACGACCACTCGCACTGATATGCGGGAAGAGCAACCTCCGACTCCTCTCTAATCTCCATCTATCGACCACCTATACTCTAATATATATGCCCCACACGCACATCCTACCCTATAGTCTATATATATATATATATATATATATATATATATATAGAGAGAGAGAGAGAGAGAGAGAGAGAGAGAGAGAGAGAGAGGTGTGCTATTTGGACTCTCAAAAAGTTAGGATAAATTTCCTATTTAGTCCCTTAGTTTGAAATTATGGTGTTTTGGTATTGCTTGACATTATTTTTCTTTTCAAATTTTTATATTTATTTTCATATAATGAAAAATTAATTATAAAAACATGTTTCTTTATGATGTCAATTTTTTATTTTTATTATAAATTCTTAACTTATTCTGATAACTTGTTACTAGAATATGTTATGTTGATTTTTTGAGTCTGATCTCGTTTTGATAATGATAAATCATTTGTATCTCATGTATGTATTTAGTATTTGAATATATTTACAATTCATCACACATAAGGTAAAGGAGAAATGGAAGCCAAGAAAGGACTTAAAACACATGCAACTTGGCGTATTTAATGAAGAATTTGTAGAGTAAGAAAGGAAGACATATGTTTATTTGTAGTTTATATTTATATTGTATATTGCATGTCTTACATGATACGATGCTAAGCTCAAATGACCATAGACTGACCCTAGGAAACCATACCTTTCATGAAAAACCTTTCACATAGATTGTTAAACTTGTATAAAGGTTTTAAGATGGTTTTGAAAACAAATTGGGGCTAAAAATAAAGATTCTCAAGGTGCCCAGTTGACCAGCCTCTCAAGCTCAATCGACTGGCTAGTCCTTTTATCCAGTATTGAATGACCCCAATTGACCGGCCTCAGACAAGCATTATTGGGCTAGTCGACCAGCCAGTCAAAATGCCTGTTTTATATAGCCCCAGTTGACCACCGACCCTAAAATGAACAAGAAAGTCCTAGTCAACCGGCTCGATGATCTGGCGGACCGGATCTTGAGCCCCAGTCTACCGAACCTTGGGGATTTGTAAATCACCCAAAGCCAGGCGACCGGAGCAAGTCCTAGTCGACCTGACCACTCGGATTGAGCCAACTTTGAGCTCCAACGGTCGAAAATTTCAAAAATAAAATATTATTTTACTTCTCAACGGTCATAATACGATTATATTTTGGAAAACTCTATAAATACCTTGCCCAAAGCATTTTAAATGACTTTTGCCAAATTCATATTATATATTCACATCGTTGGGCATTTTGTTTTTGAAAATCAAAGCTCTCCTACTCATTCTTCTTTGCAAAATCTTTTGTGAGCAATTTCATATCTCTTATCCTACGCTTTCTATTGAAAATACTCTTTGGAGAAATTTCCTATTAAGCTTGATTCTTGAAGCTATTATGTGGGCATAAGTTTTTCTCATCAAAGATATATTTCTCTCTTACTTTTCATTTTGAAAACACTTTTGGGAGAAAATCTTTTAGTGCTATTTTTGAAAGGCTTGAGCACATATTTACATTCATATATATTGTGCTTGAAAATCTTCTTGCATTTGGTTTATCAAAGATCAATCTTTATATTTGCAAAAATAATTTTAAGAAAAAAACCCTAGGTTCTCCTACATTCATATCGAAAATAATTTTTGGAGAAATATTTTTGGGGTTGATTCTTTGAAGGATTTATCACATATATCCTATTCAAAGATTGCAAATATTTTATTGAAAACATTTCTCAAACTCTACTGAACTTTATTTCATATCATTTAAGAGTGCATATTGGATTTTATGTTGTACATCTCTGCTTATTAAAGAAGCATTTTATTTGTATACAAATTTATTTTCATATCTTTGTATCACCGCGGTTTGGGTAGTGAACCGTGTTTTAGGCATGGGGTATCTCTTGAGGAGGAGGGCTCCATCCTATAAGGAGTGTGCCAAGCGTGGGGTATCACCTAAAGAGGAGGGCTCCATCCTTTAAGGAGTGGTTGTAACTGTTTCTGCTCCACCTGGTTAAGTGAGCAGGGTTAGTGGAATCCTTGGGGGGTTTACCACAGGCGAGAATGTAGGCGGGTATAGTTGAATCTCGTAAAAATATTGTGTTTGTGCTTTCTCTTCCTTTTCCTCTTTAATTTTCAGCACTTGTATATTTACATTTGATTTGTTGCGCTCATTGTACATGTTTTGAATATTCGCTTAATCAAATATTTGTAGTTATTGTTATTTCTTAGAAAAACCCTAAGTTTGTGTAATATTGGTTGAGGTTGAAAAGTAAGGTGTACTCCCAAAAGGGGGGATGAATTGGGATTTAAAAAATTTCTTTTACAAATTCTTTTAATAAGTTTCTTTAGTTAGTTTTGAATCCCAATTTATCTTTCTTTTCAGTTGTTACACATAAACACAATGAATAAGAAATCCTTTGAACTTTAACTAATCTCAATCACACAAGTAAAATTGATTTGCAATGATCAATACTCAATCCAATTAATAAGGTAAACTAATTTTCACAATAAAGTAAAACATTCAGCAAACTTCCACAATTCAAATTTTGATATCAAACAAGTTACTTGAGCTTAAGTTGGTTAATGAACTTTGATATGTATCAACGTACTTCCTTTAATCAAGATTTCCGCAATCAATCTACTTTCTTTAATAAGGTTTCCGCAATCAATGTACTTTCTTTAATTAAGGTTTTCGCAATTATCAAAGTCAAATCAATTTTCAGCAATTAACTAAGTTCAAGATGACTTTTAGCAATTAACTAAGCATCCACACTTATGTGCAAAAAATTAAAGAGAGTAGAGTAAGAAGAGTGACACCGTATTTTTATAAGGTTCGGTCCAAGACCAACGTCCTTGCTCTAAGCAAACCGCTGTGAGGATTTTCCTTTCTAACTTTTTTATTAGGCCAAAGTTACAACCTCTCTAACAAGAATCCCCTCTCGTTAGTAAAACAATCCAATCCCTTGAACAGTCAACAAATCTTCCTAGTAAGAATCCCCTATCTCTAGTCCAATGATTCAACAACCTGAACCGTCAAAAAACAAAAAGATACAATTTGTGTACAAAGACACTCTTAAAAAAGCTAAATATTATAATTGAATGCACAACAGAACATACTTTAATTAAATATCAATATAGAAAGAATTGAAGCTCAGAAATTTATCACCGAGTTCACTTTTAGATTTGAACTTCTCAGAAAGTGAGCAAAGAATTGTGTGATTTGATTAGCAAGGATTTCAGAAAAAACTTCAGTAGAGTGTATGCAGTGAGAGTTTGAAGATATGAACAATATAACTTGAATGATATTTGCGATTGATTGGTGTGTGAAATCCTTTGGTTCTCATGTATTTATAGATGAAAAAAGCTACTATTTCATGTTCCCCCAATTGCTTGGAGAATTTTCCAAGTTTTCATAAAGTTTGGGGTCCAAGAAATTAAATTTGGAAACTTTTCTTTGCTGTTTAAATTTGGTCATTACGAAGTATAGTCAACGGAACTATCAGGGTCAGTTGCCTATGCTTTTAAAAACCAGCGAAATTTCAAAGTTAAAATGGGTACAGTCGCATGTACTCATGGGTTCAGTCGACTATGCCTGTTCTATTTACACAATTTGTTTTAGCATAAAAGTACAGTCACCTATCAAAACCAGGTCAGTCGCCTGTACGTACCATAACATATGCGTTTTCAAATTTGTTTCCAAAAACTATTGTTAACTTTTATACTTGTCATATTGTGTTGAAACTTTTGAAAATATTTTCTAGGGTTTTCAAAATTTGGTCTCTAAGTCAATAATGAAACTTAAGAGCTACAATGCATCCATACCAATATTAAATGAAGTACTTACATAAACCTCTTTAAAACTTTAATGTTTTAAACACTAAGTCTTCATGCTTGTCTTTCTTGAATCCATCTTGTCTTCAAGCTTTCAATATGCTTTACGCTTCATCGGATTTTTCTATCTTTGAGTCCCTGCTTTAAGTATACTTTAAGCTTTCATTCGACCACTTGTATTTGGAGTATAATCTTTCAACAAAGCTTGTGAGCACTTTGATCTTGAACTCATATGCTTGATTTCCTGAAATATCATCACTTAACCAAAGTATGTTAAGTTCCCTTGATTTCTTATCATCAAAACAAGATTTGTAAGCCTATTTAAGCCAACAATCTCTCCGTTTTTTATGATGACAAATAAGGAACAAAAAGTGAGTGAACCTTAATAAGGCTCCCCCTTATAATAAACATACTCTTAACAATATTTGGAAACTAAGACAATCATTCTTATGATGGTGTATCACATAGTATCACATCTAGTTTCAGATTCCATGTAAGTTCATTTTTCAAGATCTATAATCAAACAAAAATATGTGTCTTAGCTGTGTTATATTTGTATATCTTAGTTTTATATTTTTATATGTCTTAGGTTTGTCTCAGTTTTGCTCAATAATTCTCCGCTTTTTGACATCAATCAAAACTAGATAAAGTAATAAGTGTATACATACTAAGACAAAGACTAGAATTAAGCACAAAAATAGAGAATACCATTTATCATATGATAATCAATAAGTCCAAACATAGCATGCTTCAAAGAGATAAACAATAAGAGCAATAAGCAAAAATAAGGCACAAAGCTTTTTTTTTTTTTTTTCTTAATACAAATTCAAAATAGTCAAAGAACAAATAAATCTAAGCGTCTCCAACATCATCATTAGACTCATCACCTTCTCCTTCTTCTTTATCTCCTTCTTCACTTCCATCAGAATCAACGTCTATTGGAGCCTTTCCATGGAACAAGAAGTTCTGGTCATATGCTGCTCAATCCGGCCAAGTCTTTGGTCTAGAGAAGTATAGTTTGTCTTAAAAGTGTTGTAGTTAGCACACATTTCTATACTAAAATCCTTGAACTATTGATGATAAGACATAAACCATGAAGGTGCAACAAGCAGAGATGCTGGTTGTTGATCATGAGGTGGAGCTGGTTCAGCTGCTTTTCTTGGTCGACTTTTGCCCTTTTGAAACCATCCTTGCTCGTATTTTTCACATCCCATTTTTCTAAGAGTTGTGGAGGAGAAAAGATCATATCTAGTATGTTTGACAAACAACTCAGTGGGAGAGGTGACATCAAGATAAGAAAAGAGAAGGTTAAGAACTCCACCATAAGGCAGAATGACATGACGAGCTTACAATTGTAAGAGCATCCACTTAAGAATTAGACTTGATAAATCAAACTTCTTTTCATTCAACAAACACCACATAACAAAAAAATCCAAATAGGTCATGTGGTCATGAGAAACAGTGTGAGGAAAAATGTTATATGTGATAATTTTTTGAAGAATATGTGCCTGGGGGTTCAATTGCTTGTATAGTGGAGGATTGCCAAAGTATATTGGAGCTTCGGTCATAATAAGTGGCAGAAATTCTTTGGGATTAAACCCTTGTTCCATAATCCATGATTTCCTGAAATTAGGACACTCAAATTCTACTCGACGAATGCAAAAAATAGGAGCCAAGGTTTCTAGAGTAAAGGCAATGGATTTCCCCATCACTTCGATAAAACTTACCGATTGGCCTTGAACTAAATTGGTGTAAAATATTTTAACTAAGTTTGGAAAAACACCCTTAGCTTGATAAGTAACAAATTGCTTCCATCCAAGGGTCTCAAACATAGGTAATATGGCAGGAAATTCAGTGTTGAAGAAGGTGGTATCCAGAATCGTACCAAGGATAGGTTCCGTAGTTTGAAGGTGATTGCGATACCGTTGCTTGGCGTAAGCAGCAACAAGCCACTTCTTGATGTTGTCGTCATCTTTTCCTTAAGTAACACGACGATGTGCAGTTTTTTTCATTCATGGAATTTTGATTCTAGATTAAATAAACGATGGAAAACTCTAGAAATCATGAGGGAAGGATGTAGGAACCCGAACCCAGGAAAAAAAAATAAAATAATAAATAATAAATAAATATAAAAATAATAATAAATATCTTGGAGGAGATATTTTTTTACATATTTTTATATAAATATCTTGGAGGAGATATTTTAGTTACTAAAGAACTAAGTTATGTATTTTTTTTATATATAACTCTCTCTCTCTCTCTCTCTCTCTCTCTCTCTTTCTCTCTCTCTCTCTCTCTCTCTCTCTCTCTCTCTCTTCAATATTTCGCCGATCGTTGCTCGGTTCAAGGATCGAAAGTTACCACAAGGATCAAGGAGTGAATTTCTACAAGTCTAGCAGAGCGGATTCTCAAACTCAGGAAAAAAACTAGGGTTTGGTTTTCGAGCGTCTCAGGTTGTTTTTTAGGAAATAGGTAAGGGGATTTGTTTACATAAGTTATTTTAGAAAACTAAACCATTAGAATTGTAGCGTATATTTATATGAACGTTATGACTGTTTATTTGAAAAATTCTACTAGGTAAAATGGTCGTTTACATGATTTTATGGTTTTGGTAAAAACTAGGGTTTTGGCGTATGATCTCCAAACTTCTCAAAATTCCTTTATTTGCTTTAAACTTAAAGTAGGAGATGCTTGAAACCCTTTTTTGCAGTTTAAATGATATTTTACGAACCATTTTACTATGTATTGTATACTTAACCAAATGAGTGTGACATATGATATGAAATAGGAATATATTGAAATGAAAAACATGTTTGTTAAATATGGAAACTGGAGTTTGAAATGATTATCAGGAAATACAGAAAAGAGATGGTGGTTAGGTATCATGCGCTATGTATGCAAGGGTTAAACTGAGAGTGTGTGTATCGGTTTATACCACATAATGAATGTATGAAAGAATGTATGAATGAGTTTTTGAAAAATACTGGAATTGATTAGATGATTTATGGAATGAAATAGGTTAATATGCTTGTATTATAGATTGTATATATGATGTTGGAATAGCCTTATAAAGCTTGTTACTAATAAAGCTTTAGATAAGCTTATTATCAGAGGGCCTTAAAAAGCTCGTTATTATTAGTAAGCATGGTACTGTTGCTAGAATATGAGGTACAGTGCAACCACACGGCAATTTCTTTTGTGTGGATATCGAGATAGTCGATTGGTACGAAAGGCCACTAGTCGACTTAAGAGCCAGGGTGGTGATGGCCAAATCGAACTAGAGAGAACATGATTCCCGACAATGCCTACACAAACAGGGCTAGATCAGAGCTTTATTATCGTACAACCCTTGCCATGGGGATGACTTAGCTATGATGTTTCAAAGTTGGGACAAGTTATACATGATTTAAAAACTAAACTAGACAAAGTCATAGGTTTGAGTACCGAACGGAGGGATTGTACAGTGTATGGGCCTGTACCCTACCCTAACCTCAAGAACTCTCACTTGTAATGATGCTGAATTATCTATTGCAGGAATTATATATATAGCTCCTATATTACATGATTGAGAATGTTTTAAATGTTTAAATTCTTTCTATTGGAATAAACTCATGTTGTCACACATTGATGCAATATTATCCACTTTACTAAAAAGTGTTGCACCCCAATATACAACCTTTGTTTCAGGTCCTATAGGAAACCCATCCTAGATTTCTAGAGGGACTTTGGAGTGTAGTGTTGTTTTAGTTTATATAAGTTTTGTATATATACTAGATTTTTGGCTAGGATGTCTTTTGGGGATTCTAATAGAAAATTATGTTTTAGTACGTATGGATGTATGTAAAAAATAGTTAGATACTATAGTAGTCTATCAGAAGATGTATGAACTGTTATGTTTTCCGCTATTCATAAGAATACATATCAGTATGATACACTCATATGCCTCTTATTAGGGCGGGTAGTTTGTGTTTATTATCAGAGATATGCATGTTATGTATGTTAGTAGCACTCCGAGGTCACCTAAAAGGGCTGAGGCATTATAGTTGGCATCAGAGCCATAGCCCGCCAGAAGTGTGATAAGATGCACACTGCCTTGTTATGGAAATGCTCAGAACTTAGGTTGCTAAGTTCTATAAACTAGACATTACCAGAGTATAGGACGAGAATAAGATCTTCAAGTTTTGCTATGTAGACTTGGAGATAGAAATCCATTGACAAACTTTTGTGTTTTTCTGGGTCAGTCGACGGTTGAGAAAATCACGACAATCTATTGACGATTTTGTTTCCAAGTGGAGGGGTAGAACTTGAGTTAGAATGAGAGTGTCAAGTTAGTAGAGTATGTCATTATTAGGAATGTTAATTCATGAAATGAGTTTTATAGTATTATAGTTGTAGCATATATGTAGGGTACTAAGACTCTAAATTATTTTCTTCAGGGTCAGTAATCATCTGTAATAAAGTGACTCGAGATTTACCAGTAGAGATTTATAGGAGGTTTTACCAGTCAGCCTTATTATGTTCGGTATGCATGGCTTCGATATTATTTTAGGTATGGATTGGCTATTAGCCAGTTATGCCAGTATTGATTGCCACAGGAGAGAGGTAGTATTCAGGCCTCTCGGGGAGCAGGAATTCAAGTTTGTAGGGTTGTGTGTGCATTCTGCACCACGGATTCTCTCAGCTATCCAAGCTAGTAGATTACTCCAGGAGGGATTCCAAGGGTACTTGGCGTGTGTGAAAGAAACGCTAAACCAAGAACATAACTGGAAGAGATTGTTGTAGTGAGCAAGTTTCTCAATGTGTTTCCAGAGGATTTGCCGGGATTACCTCTAGATTGCAAATTGGAGTTTTCTATAGAGTTGATTCTAGGTACAACGCCAATATTGAAAGCTTCGTATCGTATGGCTCCATCAAAATTGACAGAATTAAAGGAGCAGCTACAAGAGCTACTAGATAAGGGAATCAGTGGACGCGTCAGTCTTAAAAATTGTTATGCAACCTCAAATCATGATGGATCTAGAGAGGCTAGGAGTGGAGTTGGTGGACAAGGATCAAAAGGCATTCATTGCCAATTTAGTTGTTCAGCCAGCCTTGCAAGAAAGAATCAGATCTGCTCAGAAGGAAGACACAAAGCTAATAGAGGTTATGGAAGGGGTTCAGGAGGGTTTGAAGCCGGATTTTAGTATCTCAAGTGATGGGATATTAAGATTTTATAGCATGTTTTGCATACCAAATGACACTGAGATTAAGTGGGTCATTCTAAGGGAGGCACATCATTCACTTTACACCGTACATCCAGGAAGTACGAAGATGTACAAGGATCTGAGGGAATCTTTCTAGTGGTATAACATGAAAAGAGAGATTGCCCATTTCGTAGAGCAGTGCCTAATATGTCAGCAGGTTAAGGTAGAACAACAGAGGCCAGTGGGACCGTTACAACTGCTTCTTATTCCTAAAGGGAAGTAGGAGCACATCTCCATGAATTTTTTCATAGGGTTGCCATCACAACACTCTACAGATAGAATACGATTTGGATTGTGGTTGACAGATTGATGAAGACAACCCATTTTGTCCTAGTGAAAGTTAGTTATTCTATGAATATGCTGGAAGAGCTATATGTATAGAAGATTGTACGACTCCATGACATCCCGATTTCTATCATTTTAGATTGAGACCCACAATTTACCTCTCATTTCTTGAAGATTTGGTGAATACTTAGGGATCGCAACTCACATTCAGTACTACATTTCACCCAAATATGGAAGGACAATCCAAGAGGACTATTCACACTTTAGAGGATATGTTGCGGGCATGTGTATTGGATTGTGGGGACAGTTGGATATGGTATCTACCGCTTGTGGAGTTTGTGTATAATAACAGCTACCAAGCTAGTATAGAGATGGAACCGTATGAGGCATTGTATGGTCTTTGGTGTCAATCTTCGTTGTATTGGGATGAAGTAGGTGAGCGACAGATACTAGAACTGTAAATAATTTAGCAGACCTTCTCAAAGGTCGAGCTGATCAGGGAGAGGATCAGGGCAGCACAGAGTCGGCAGAAAAGTTATGTACATACTCACTGACAAGAGCTAGAGTTTGAGGTAAGAAATATGATATTCCTTAAGATTGCTCCAATGAATGGAGTTATGAGGTTTGGGAAGAAGGGGAAGTTAAGTCCTCAGTATATTGGGCCATTTGAGATCTTGGAAAGGATAGTTTTGATTTCTTATCGAGTGGCATTACCTCCAGCACTATCTAGAGTTCATGACGTGTTTCACGTGTCAATGCTGAGGAAGTATGTGCCAGATGCTTCACACGTGCTAAGTTATAAACCCTTAGAGTTTGGGGATGTTTTGACTTACAAGGAGGTACCAGTCCAGATTCTGGATCAGAAGGTATGGAAGCTACGTACGAAGGAAATGTCGTTAGTGAGGGTATTGTGGCATAATCATGCGGTCGAGGAGGCTTCGTGGGAACTAGAAATAGAAATACGCCAAAAGTACCCACATCTTTTCAATGATGATCAGGGTTAGACAGACCGGTATGGTTGATTATCTAAGAGTTAGTTATATGCATGTCAGGTAAGGTAAGTATGTTTAGTTGTCAATTGTGTATGAGTTTATGTATGAATGGTCTCTGTGAGTTTTATGTATGGTATTGTTAACTCCAAAGACATTATGTTGTAACCATGGTATTCCTCCGTCACAAGTGAGGCAAGTAATAAATTTGGGATGGGGCTACTATGTGGGTAGCCGCTGGCTTTTCTTAGGGTCGGAATAGTATCAGATAAGATGATGGGTTAGGAAATGGTTAGCAAATTTCAAGGATGAAATTCTTATAAGGAGGGGAGATTGTACGAACCTAAACCCTAAAAATAAAATAAAATAATAAATAAATAAATAAATATAAAAATAAATATCTTGGAGGAGATATTTTTAGATATATTTTTTTAGATATTTATATATAAATATCTTGGATGAGATATTTTAGTTACTTAAGAGCTAAGTTATGTATTTTTTTTAATATATAGCTCTCTCTCTCTCTCTCTCTCTCTCTCTCTCTCTCTCTCTCTCTCTCTCTCTCTCTTTTCTATCTTTTGTCGATCGTTGCCTGGTTCAATGATCGGAAGTTGCCATGAGGATTAATGAGTGAATATCTACAAGTCTAGTGGAGTGAATTCTCAAACTCAGGAAAAAATTAGGGTTCGGTTTTCGAGCGTCTTGGGTTGTTTTTCAGGAAATAGTTAAGGGGATTTATTTACATCAGTTATTTACGAAAACTAAACCAGTAGAACTGTACCCTATGTTTATATGTACGTTATGACTATTCATATGGAAAATTTTACCCGATAAAATGGTCGTTTTTACAATTTTACGATTTTGGTAAAAACTTGGGTTTTAGCGTATGATCTCCAAACTTCTCAAAACTCCTTTATTTGCATTAAACATAAAGTAGGAGATGCTTGAAACCCTTGTTTGTAGTTTAAATGATATTTTATGAACCATTTTACTATGTATTGTATACTTAACCAAATGAGTATGGAATATGATATGAAATATGAATGCATTGAAATGAAAAGCATGTTTATGAAATATGGAAACTGGAGTTTCAAATGATTATAAAAAAATATAGAAAAGAGATGGCGGTTAGATACCGAGCGCTATTTATGCAAGGGTTGAATAGAGAGTGTGTGTGCTAGTTTATACCATAGAATGAATGTATGAATGAGTTTGTGAAAAATACTGGAATTGCTTAGATGAATTATGGAATGAAATAGGTTAATATTTTTTTATTCAAAATTGTATATATGATGTTGGAATCGCCTTGGAAATCTTGTTATTAATAAAGCTTTAGATAATCTTATTATCAGAGAGCCTTAAAAAGCTCGTTATTATTAGTAAGCGCGGTACCGTTGCTAGAATATGAGGTACAATGCAACCATGTGACAGTTTCTTTGGTGTGCATATCGAGATAGTCGATTGGTATGAAAGGCCACTGGTCGACTTAAAGGCTAGGGTGGTGATGGCCAGATTAGACTTGAGAGAACATGATACCTAACAATGCCTGCACGAATAGGGCTTGATCAGAACTTTATTATCGTACAACCCTTGGCATGGGGGCAGGAGAAGGCTTGGTTATGATGTTTCAAAGCTGGGATGAGTTCAATATACATATACATGATTTAAAAACTAAACTGGGCAAAGTCACAGGTTTGAGTACCGAGTGAAGGGATTGTACAGTGTATGGGCCTATATGTTAGAATTGGTTATTCCCAAGAGGGGGGGGGGGGGTGAATTGGAATTTTAAATTTCTTTCCTAGGTTAAACTAGATGTCAGCTGAATATAACAACTTAGGGTCTTTCTATGCAGTTCCAAATACGTTTATGAATGTAATATGCGGAAATTTAAATCAAGCGCATCATTTACATAATAACATACACGTGCGATAAATATAAAGTGCGACAATATACACAACACACGATATGTTATCGGGGTTCGGCCAACTGTGCCTATGTCCCTGCCTCTAGCTCTCAAGCCAGAGGATTCCACTAATAGCTCACTTAAGGGTGGAGCGACACCGATTACAGTTAGGTCAAATTAACACAGGGCTGACCTCAACCTTAACCAAGTCAATTAGTGGGGCTGACCTCAACCTAAACCGGGTCAATTAGCGGGGCTGACCTCAACCTACACACCTTAACAGGACGACGCACCTAACTTTCCTAACCGGGTCTAAGCCATTTCGGGACTATTCCAGGGCTAGTCTCCCTCTTCAGGCCCGTGCCTGGAAATACAACAAATGTGTATATAATCAAATGGTACAGTGATAGTGCTTTCGTGTAAAGTAGATATGTACCCAAATGCGTGCAATAACATACACCACAAATGATATAATATGTAAGCTCAGTGTGGTCTAGATAATTCAACTCTCAAGGCTATTTTCTATCAATGTAATGTGTACGTGAGAGTGTTAAACAAGCAATCTTTGTATCACAAGATATTCAATCTAAATGCTCAAGCAAAGATATTAGCCACACTCCATATATTTCAATCAACATGTTTTCTCAATACATATATGTATATGAAGCTCAAGTAGTATATGGATTTGGTTTGCAAAACGAGATTAATCTTTTGTATTCAACTAAAGATATAAATCAATGAATATAGCAACAAAGATTTTTCTCACATAAACAAATATCTCTTTAAAGGTTTATCAAGATGCACACTAGATATTTGAAAGTATTTTGAAAATATTTTGCAACCAAAAACAAATACTATCTTCTCAAGATATTGCAATGAAGGTGCAAGTTTAGAAGATCTATCAAAGTCTTCTTAGGATAGACTTATCAAAAAAGTCCCCTAAGAATCCTTAGGTTTGGCTCTCAAGAAAATCGTATTAGTGAAATAGAACAAAGAGAGCAAACCTTTCCAAACAAACACTCAATCGACTTACAGAGGGTTTAGACAATAGTAGTAGGTAAGTATGAGTGAATGGGGATAAAAAATGAGTAGTATAGGCTTTTGGGTTTTCAGAGAATTCTCCCCTAATCAAAGTAGCTAATCATTGTATAATTTTCACAAATGATCTCATATATATAGACATGGGAGGAAATATGACCGTTGGGGACTTATTGGGTATTATTAAGAAAGTTTAATGACATTTAAAATATTTTAACCCTGTTTAAAAAATATTTAACCGCGGTAAAAATCAGGGCAACCCGAGAGGTCTGGTCGACCAGAAATGTCTCGGTCGACTAAGTCTCATATGGTTCGATCAACCAGGGGACTTTTGAACTGAGGGCTCAGTCGACTAGGAGAGGGCGATTTCTCAATTTTTTGAGGTTCGGTCGACCAGGCCATTTTGAACTTGCATGTTCGGTCGACCAGACCATTGGGAATTTTCCCGAGGACCCTCGGTCGACCAGGTAGTTGGAGTTCATTTCTGTCTCAGTCGACCAGATGGTCAAACTTTTGACCCTAGGGGTTTCGATCGACCAGGGCCTTTTGAACTACATGGTTCGGTCGACCAAGGCAAAATGAACTGCCTGGTTTGGTCGACCGAAAGTGCACCAAGTGTGCATTTCGGTCCCGTTTTAACACAAAAATCCTAATGAAGTGCCTAACATACATATGTGCAAGTGTGAGTGTGTTAGGATCACTTGGGGTCCAATTTGAAGACACCGAAAAAGTCCGGTGTCGGTCGACCTTCGATCGACCGAAGGGAAAACCCTAAGGTCTTTCTAAGGTCATTTTTCATTCACAGTTTGTTTGAGCTGACATATTATCATGCATGTGATGTGTGTGAGCTTATTACAAACCAGAGCCCTAGTTACTATTACAAACCTTTCCTACTTAAATATTACAAACCGGAATATTACAACAAATAAATTATATCTAGGGTCTTCGTTTTCCTCCGGGTCTCCAAGTGCCATCATAGGATACTACCAAGATAAACCTGCACATCAATTCGGCAGTCATTAAATACCTGAGTATTTGTCATAATCAAAATAGTGTATGACCCATAGGGTCAACACTATACCCTACCCTAACCTCGAGAACTCTCGCTTAAAATGATGCTGAATTATCTATTACAGGAATTATATATATTGCTCCTATATTACATGATTGAGAATGATTTAAATGTTTAACTGCTTTCTATTGGAATAAACTCATGTTGTCACACACTGATGTAATATTATCCAACTTACCGAGATGTGTCGCACCCTAATTTACAACCTTTATTTCATGTCCTATAGGAAACCGCTCCTAGATTCCTAGAGGGACATTGGAGCGTAGTGTTGTTTTCGTTTATGTAAGTTTTGTGTATGTACTGAATTTTTGGTCAGGATGTCTTTTGGGTATTGTAGTAGCAAATTATGTTTTAGTACTTACGAATGTATATAAGAAATAGTTAGATACTATGGTAGTCTATCAGAAGATGTATGAACTTTTATGTTTTCCGCTATGCATGAGAATACAGATCATTATGATACACCCATATGTTCCTTATTAGGGTGGGTAGTTTGTATTTATTACTAGAGATATGCATGTGTGCATGTCAGTAGCACTCCGGGGCAACCTAGAGGGTCGGGGAATTACAATGGATGTGGGAAGATGATATTCTCGATTTAATCGGTGAATATTGAGTGTAGAGACACTAGAGATCGAAGAGAAGTGAGTACGGGTGAGTGAAGAAATAGGGTCAGTTGACCGTGGATCTGAAGAGTTAGGGTTTCACGCACTCTCAGTATTGAAAATCCTGTCAGGCAGTCGGCTGTACTTAAAGTGTAGTTGCCTTTACTTTATCGTATTTTAATTTTCTACAGATAATAGCAGTGCTATCAACTGTGGTCAGAGGCACAGTCGCCTGACCTCTTTTATCTTTCAAATTTTCTCTAAGCACTTATCATGAATCCTTCTAAGCAAGTTCCATACTATGTAATAAGGCAAGCTATCTTCTTATATATATGAATCTATCTTCTGGAAGAGGTTTAGTAAAGATATCCGCCCATTGGTCACTTATATTTACAAATTCAAGTATAATATCTTCTTTTTGCGCATGATATCTTAAAAAATGATGCCTTATGTCTATATGCTTGGTTCTTGAGTGTGATATAGGATTTTTGGAAATGTTTATCTTACTTGTATTATCACACTTTATTGAAATAGATGAATACTCTAAATTAAAATCTTTTAATTGTTGTTTCATATAAAGTGTTTGCGCACAACTACTTATTGCTAAAATCTTTTAATTGTTGTTTCATATAAAGTGTTTGCGCACAACTACTTATTGCTACATACTCAGCTTCAGTAGTAGACAAAGTTACGGAGTTTTGTTTCTTAGAGAACCAAGAGAGAAAAAACTATCCTAGAAAGTGACAAGTCCCACTAGTACCTTTTCTATCAATCTTACATCTAGCATTATCAACATTCGAGTAGCTTATTTTCTCAAATCCGGTGTCCTTAGGATACCATATACCTAAGTCAGTAGTACCTATCAAGTATCTTAAGATCCGTTTCATGGCTATTTGATGAGATTCCTTAGGGGCTGATTGAAACCGAGCACACATTCATACACTAAACATTATATCCGGTCCACTTGCTATCAAGTATAGTAAACATCCTATCATCCCTCAA
This sequence comes from Malania oleifera, assembly GCF_029873635.1. NCBI lineage: Eukaryota > Viridiplantae > Streptophyta > Magnoliopsida > Santalales > Ximeniaceae > Malania > Malania oleifera. The sequence goes on from NC_080426.1 coordinate 52,704,358, forward strand.
TAATATTTCATATCAACTGGTTGTCCCTTTTCATCTTTGTCAAGACTTATGGATGTACTCATTGGAGTTCCTATTGGCTTGCTACTTTCCATGTCAAACGTCTTAAGCATGTCCTTTATATACTTAGATTGATTTATGAATGTCTTGCTTAATTTGAAGTCTTAGGAAGTAATTTAATTCTCCTATCATACTCATTTCAAATTCATCTTGCATACATATTGCAAAATTTTCACATAATTCTCATTTGTAGCACCAAATATAATATCATCTACATAGATTTGAATAATGTGCATATCTTCATTTTTAGATTTAATAAATAATGTGCTATCTATCTTTCCTCTAAAAAAAAATCCATTTTCTAGTAAAAATCCACTCAACCTGTTATACCAAGCCCTAGGGGCTTGTTTTAATCCATATAAAGCTTTTGTTAATCTAAACACATAATCAGGTTTATGGATATCCTCAAATCCTGGAGGTTGTGCCACATAGACTTCTTCATTTATAAATCCATTTAAAAATGCACTTTTTACATCCATTTGATAGAGTTTGAATTCATTGTGGGATGCATAGGCTAATAATATTCTTATAGCTTCCATTCTAGCTACAGGAGTAAAAGTCTCATCATAATCTATTCCTTCTTCTTGGTTATATCCTTGAGCCACTGGTTTAACTTTATTTTTTACTACTATTCCATTTTCTTCCTTTTTATTCCTAAATACCCATTTTGTTCCAATTTATTGAATGATCGTTGGGTCTAGGAACTAAAGTCCATACTTTATTTCTTTCAAATTGATTTAATTCTTCTTGCAAAATAATTATCCAAGCATCATTTAAAGCTTCTTCAGTGTTCTTAGGTTCTTCTTGAGATAGGAATGCATAATGATTGCACATATTTTTTAATGAAGATCTAGAGGATACATCATGTGAAGGTTCTCCCATAATTTGATCTTTTGGGTGATTCTTTATGAATTTTCATTCTCTAGGTAGTTTAGAATTTTCTAAAGATTCATCATTTAAAGTTGGTTCATTCGTCTCATCCTTTACTTTTTTTATTTCTAAGTCTTCTAACTTTTGTGTTGTTTTAGCTTCTTCAACATTTATTGTTTTAGTGAATGGATTTTCCTCATCAAAAGTTACATGTATTGATTCTATAATTGTGAGAATTCTTTTATTGTAAATTCAGAATGCCTTACCTTTTAATGCATATCCTAAGAATATTCCTTCATCTCATTTTTCATCAAATTTTTCTAAGTCATCTTTATCATTTAATACAAAACATTTGCATTCAAATACATGAAAATAAGATATACTAGGCATTCTACCTTTCCATAATTCATAGGGAGTCTAATTTAAGCTTAATCTTATGGAAACTCTATTTATTACATAGCATGCGGTATTTATCACTTTAGCCTAAAAGTATTTAGGTAGTTTATGTTCACTAAGCATGATCCTAGCCATTTCTTGTAGTGATATGCTCTTTCTTTCTACAGCTCCATTTCGTTGAGGAGTTTGAGGTGTTGAAAAGTTGTGATTTATTCCATGTTCATTACAAACTTTTTAAGCTTCTTTATGGTTAAATTCTATTCCTTGATCACTTCTTATATTCAAAACACCATGTCTTTTTTTCATTTTGAAGTCTTTTGCACAAGTTAATTAACATTTTACAAGCCTCATCTTTGGAGGCTAAGAAAAAGTATCTAGGTAAACCTGGAGTAGTCTTCAATTATGACAAAAGCATATTACTTTCCTCCTATACTTTGTATTTTAGTAGGACCAAATAAATCTAAATGAATAAGTTCTAAAGGTTTACTAGTTAAAATATGTTTCTTCTTTTAAAGCTTGTTTTGGTTTGCTTCCCAAGTTGGCAAGCATCATAGATTTTGTCTTTTATGAATTTTGTGTTGGGTAGACCTTTGACTAACTTCTTTTCAGATAATTTTGATAACAAATGCATACTTGCATGTCCTAATCTTCTATGCCATAGCCAACTAACTTCATCCATGGCTGCTAAGCATGTGATCTCTTGAGAAACTAGATTTTCAAGGTTTATACAATATACATTATTAACTCTATAAGCAGTGAATAGAACATCATGTTTTTTTGGTTTTTCAACTATACATTTGTCTTGTTTAAAGATTATGTCAAATTCCTTATCACTTAACTGACTTATACTTAATGGATTGTTTTTTAATCCTTCTACTTACAACACATTGTTAGTGGTTAAAAAAGGTTCTTTACCTATTTTTCCAATTCCAATAATTTTACCTTTAGCATTGTCGCCGTAGGTAGCATACCCTCCATCTTTTTGCATTAGGGTGGTGAATTTTGTTTTATCCCTGGTCATGTGTCTTGAACAGTCACTGTCCAAGTACCACTTGTCCTTTGATGGAGTGGTCCTAAAGTACACCTACAAGAATAATTCAAGGTTTTACTTTTGGTACCCAAACCTTCTTAATCCTTTTTAAGTCATGTTTACTTTTAGTGTTGATTTTCCATTTATTCTTTATTTTGACATATTTCTTTTTAAGTGGACATTCAAATTTTATGTCTCTTTTTCTTACACAACAAGCATGTAGTGTGTTCATAAGCATTTGCAGAAGATGTGCTTGCATAGTGTTTTGATTCCTTTACAAAATATCCCATGTATAAGTTCATTTTCTTTTTGCTTTCAATTCCATTGAATCCATTTCCTTCTTTATTACAAGTCATCATTTGATGTCCAACCATTTTCTCAAAATTTTAGTTTCCTTTAGTAAAATTGTAGATTCTTTTTTCTTTATCCTCAACTTTATTTTAAGCTTACTTATTTCTAAGTCCTTCTTGTTTTCACCATTCACTTGTAATTTTACTAAGTCTTGAAACATGTCATTTATTTTCTTCATAAGATGATCAATATGTGGGTCTTTTTCTTTTTCAGCAAACATTGAGGTTTGTAGTTGGTTTTTTAGATTTTCATTTTTTTCTTTCAAGGCTATGTTTCTTTTAGTTACTTTTATAAACCTATTTTGTAAGGCAAATAGTTCAACTTGAAGTTCTTTATATGAAGGCATGTTATCACACGAATCACTACTTGATTCATCACTAGATCCTTCATATGAACTAGTATAGGAGTTTACCTCAGCTTCTCTCATCATGAAGCTAATGTTTGCCACTTCTTGATCACTTGATTCATCTTTTTATTCACTTGAACTTGTATAATCCTGGACAGTCTTTCTTCAGTAGTGGACAATTTGGTTTAATATGCCCAACTTTCTTATAATTATAACAAGTAGAGGGTTCATTTTTAGTTTCCTTTTTACTTGTTTCCCTTTAGAACTTTTAAATTTTCAAGGGAACTACTTAATCTTTTTGAAAAAATTTTCAAGTCTTTTAGTGATGAAGGCTATGTCATCAACATTTAATTCATTGTCTTCTTCATCGTCACTAGAGCTTTCTTTAGCAACTTTAAGGGTTATTGATTTCTTGTTCTTGTTATTTTCTGAATTTCTTTCATTTATAGCCATCTCATATGTGGGGAGCGAGCCAATCTATTCATCTAGGGAAGTATTTTTCATGTTTCTTCCTTTTGTTATAGCAGCGGCCTTAGGTTCCCATATTAAAGGAAGTCCTCTAAGGATTTTTCAAATCATCTCATAGGTTGAGTAATTTTTCCCTAAAGCATTGAGGGAGTTTATTATATGGGTGAATCTAGTGTGCATACTAGTAATAGTTTCATCTGGATTCATCCTAAAGGCCTTATACTCGCTTGTGAGCATGTCAATTCTACTATCTCTAACATCAATCATTCTTTCATAGGTTACCTCTAATTTATCCCCTTTCTCTTTCACTGATTTACATGCCATGACCCTATTGAATTCATTTACATCAAGAGTACAAATATAATGCATTAATAACACTTGGGTTTACTTGAAACATCTTATGGTCATTGTTGGTCATCTCTTATTCTTCTTTAGGTATTTCTTTACCATCCACAATTTTAGTGGGGATAAGGTCACCTTGTGTGTCAACTTTCCATGCTTTCCATAGTTGGTAAGTAGATTCTCATTCTCTATTTCCAAAAAGTGTAGTTTATGTTAGAATTGATGTATTCCCAAGAAGAGAGAGGGGGGGGGGGGGAATTGGAATTTTAAAAATTTATCTCCTAAGTTAAACAAGATAGCCGTATAATACAACCTAGGGTCTTTCTACGTAATTCCAAATGCACCGATAAATATAATATGCGGAAATTTAAATCGTGCTCATCATTCACACCATAACATACACATGCGGTAAATTTAAAGTGCGGAAATATAAGCAAACACATGATATGTTATGGGGGTTCAGCCAACTGTGCCGACGTCCCTGCCTCTAGCTCGCAAGCTCGAGGATTCCACTAAAAGCTTACTTAATAGGTGGAGCGGCACCGATTACAACCAGGTCAATTGGCACAGGGCTGACCTCAACCTTTACAACCAGCTCAATTAGCAGGGCTGACCTCAACCTACACCTTAATAGGATGGTGCACCTAACTTTCCAAACTGGGTCTGAGTCAATCCAACACTATTTGAAAGGGCTAGTCTCCTTCTTCAGGCCCGTGCCTAGAAATATAACAGTATTTTTCTCAATCAAGTTGGTACAGTGATTGTGCTTGCAAGTAAAGCAGATATGTACCCAATACGCGCAAGTAATAATCAATCTACACCAAACATGTAAGAACTATAAGCTCAGTGGTGTAATATGTACTCTCAAATAAATATTTGCTATCGATGTAATCAGTGTATGAGAGTGCAATCACTATAATCTTTGTATCACAAGATGTATTCACTCTAAGTGCTCAAACAAAGATATTAGCCAACAATATATATGAATATTTCAATTAGCAAATTTTCTCAATCATATGATGCTCTAGTAATGTATATGTTTGGTTTGCAAAAAGTGTTTAATTTTTGTATTCAACGAATGATATAAATCAATAAATATTGCAACAAAGATTTTTATCATACAAACAAATATCTCTTCGAAGATTTATCAAGATGAAACACACTAGATATTTGAAAATGTTTTGAAAAGATTTTGCAACCAAAAACAAATACGAACTTCACAAGATATTGCAATGAATGTGCAATACTCAGAAGTTCAATAGAAGTCTTCTTAGGAGAGACGTATTAACAAAGTCCCCTAAGAATACTTGGGTTGGCTCTTAATAAAAATCGTCACAATCAATCACAACACTTGGGAGAGCAACCCTTCTTAACACTCAAATCAACTTACAAATGATTTTTAGTAATATGGGAAGGTAAGATTGAGTGTATGGAGTTAAGAAATGAGTATTATGGATTTTGAGAATTTCAAAGAATTTATCCTAATCAAGATTACTAATCCCATGCTAATTATTTCAAATGAGGGGGTATTTATAGACTTCCCTTGAATTATAACCGTTAAGGACATGATTGGAATAATTAGAAAAGATTTAATGATATTTAATTATTTTAACCCTATTTAACCGAGTTAACCATGGTAAAAAAATAAGTTCAACCCAAGAGCACCAGTCGACCGGGACAAGTTTAGTCGACCAGAGTTCTTGGAGTTCAGTCGACCGGACCAAAAATGAACTGCTCATTCGGTCGACCGGACATGTATGTCAGAGGCAATTTTTCAATATTTTTGAGGTTTGGTCGACCAAGGTCAATACAAAAAGTTCTCGATCGATGAGGGGGTCAAAATGTTGACTTCCTAGGAGGTTCGGTCGACCGGGGCCATTTGGACTACAAAAGTTCAGTCGACCGAGATGTGGTCAACCAGTTGACCTGGACCAGGTTCGGTCGACCGGGGGCAAATTGAACATGAATTGCCGGTTGACCGAAGGTGCACATTTTGTGCATTTCGGTTATGTTTCATCAAAGAAACACCCTAATCAAATGACTAATACATACATGTACAATAGTGAGTGTCCTAGGGTCATTTTAGGACTTTTTGAGTGCACCGAAAAAATCCGGTGTCGGTCAACCGAAGGGTGTTCCCCAAGGTCTTTTTATGGTCATTTTGATTTTCAGGAGATGTGTAGGAACCTAGAGTCATTCTAAGGTCTTTGAGCTTGTAGTTCTTACATGCATGAAATGCAGATTATTATAGACCTTTTCTTAATTAAATATTACAGACTCGAATAGAAATTACAACAATTAAATTATAACTAAGGTCTTCAGGGTCTTCATTTTCCTTCGGGTCTCCGAGTGCCATCATATGATACTGCTAAGATAAACCTGCACATTAACTCGGCAGACATTAAATACTTGAGTATTTGTCATAATCAAAACAGGGTATGACCTAGAGGGTCAATAATTTACATTATAGAAAATAGGTGGTCTAGATGAGGATTGACCTTCAGCAAATGGAGATACACCTAGGTGTGCCATAGAGATCTTTATATAACTTCTAATTTAAGATTTACTACAACCCCACTCGGATATCAATTGAAAAGTAAGGTGTACTCCCAAGAAGGGGGGGGGGGTGAATTGGGATTTAAAAATTTTCTTTTACAAATTCTTTTAATAATTTTCTTTAGTTAGTTTTGAATCCCAGTTTATCTTTCTTTTCGGCTATCACACACAAACACAATGGTTAAGAAATCCTTTGAACTTTAACCAATCTTAATCACACTAGTATAATTGATTTGCAATGACCAATACTCAATCCAATCAATAAGGTAAACTTGTTTTCACAATAAAGTAAAACTTTAAGCAAGCTTCCACAATTTAGATTTTGATATCAAACAACTTACTCGAGTTTAAGTTGGTTAATGAACTTTGATATGTATCAACATATTTCCTTTAATCAATATTTCCGTAATCAACGTAGTTTCTTTAATCAAGCTTTCTGCAATTATCAAAGTCAAATCAATTGTCAGTAATTAACGAAGTTCAAGACAACCTTCAACAATTAACTAAGCATCCATGCAATTTTTATGTGTAGAAAATTAAAGAGAGTAGAGTAAAAAGAGTGACACCATATTTTTACAAGGTTCGGTCCAAGACCTACGTCCTTGCCCCAAGAAAACCGCTGTGAGGATTTTCCTTTCCAACTTTTTTATTAGGCCAAAGTTACGACCTCTCTAACAAGAATCCCCTCTCGTTAGTAAAACGATCCAATCCCCTGAACCATAAAAAAATCTTCCTAGTAAGAATCCCCTATCTCTAGTCCAATGATTCAACAACCTGAACCGTCAAAAAACAAAAAGATACAATTTGTGTACAAAGACACTCTTAAAAAAGCTAATTATTACAATTGAATGCACAACAGAACATACTTCAATTAAATATCAATATAGAAAGAATTGAAGCTCATAAATTTATCACTGGATTCTTTTTTAGATTTGAATTTTTCAAAAAGTGAGCAAAAAACTGTGTGATTTGATCAGCAAGGATTTCAGCAAAAACTTCGACAAAGTGTATGCAGTGAGAGTTTGAAGATTACAAACAATAGAGCTTGAATGTTGTTTGCAATTTATTGGTGTGTGAAATTCTTTGGTTTCCTATGTATTTATAAATGATAAAAGCTTCTATTTCATCTTCCCCAAGCTGCTTTGAGTATTTTCCAAGTTTTTATAAAGTTTAGGGCACAACAAATTAAATTTGGAAACTTTTTTTCGCAGTTTAATTTTGGCCTTTACAAAGTACAATCTCGACTACACTATCAAGATTAGTCACTTGTGCTCTTAAAAACTAGGGAAATTTCAAAGTCGGAATGGGTACAGTTGCCTATACTCATGGGTTTAGTCGATTGTGCCTATTTAGCTTGCACAATTTATTTTAGCATAAAAGTACAATTGCCTATCAAAACCCGGTCAGTCTCCTATACGTACCATAACATATGCTTTTTCAAATTCGTTTCCAAAAACTTTTGTAAACTTTTGTTAACTTTTATACTTGTCATATTGTTTTGAGACTTTTGAAAATATTTTATGGGGTTTTCAAAATTTGATCTCTAAGTCAATAGTGAAACCTAAGAGCTTCATTGCATTCATATCAACATTAAATAAAGTACTTACATAAGACTCTATAAAACTTAAATGTTCTAAGCACTAAGTCTTCATGCTTGTCTTTCTTGAATCCACCTTGTCTTCAAGCTTTCAATATGCTTTAAGCTTCATCAGATTTTTCTATCTTTGAGTCTATGCTTTAAGTATACTTTATGCTTCCATTCGACCACTTGTCTTTGGAGTATAATCTTTCAAAAAAGCTTGTGAGCACTTTGATCTTGAACTCTTATGCTTGATTTCCTAAAACATCATCACTTAACCAAAGTATGTTAAGTTCCCTTGATTTGTTATCATCAAAATAAGACTTGTAAGCCTTGTTAGGCCAATAGAGGTTTTAAAATTAGGGATAAATTGACCTAGATTTTTTAAAATACCCAATTCACCCCCTCTCTTGTGAATACACCATTCCTCCCAATTGGTATCAGAGTCTCATTGCAAAAAGCTTAAATGTGTTTGTTAAAGATCGCAATGACTTACATTGGTGGATCCCCATTCTGTGAGGGCTAATCATTCACCAGGGCTCCATTGTTTTGTGGTGTCAATTACACTGCTTGGAAACAAAGGATGAGCGTATTTATAAAATAAATGGATTGGAAGGCTTGAAAAATGATTGTTAAAGGAACTAGTGTGCAAATAAGTGAAAATGATTTTAGTTTGATTAATTCTAATGCTGTGAACATGTTGTGTTGTGCACTAGATTCTAATATGTTTCGTGAAATCATGGCATGTAAATATGCGAGAGAAATTTGGGAAGAGTTGGAAAGGAGATATAGAGAAACCCAAGAGGAGGAGTCTACTACTTCAAATGTTTCAACCTCGAATGGTCAAGAAGAGGTAAATGTTGGGCAAATAGCATTAATAGGCAAAGAGGTATATGCTTCCTATTCTACCTCAATCGATGATGCATTTGATGATTCCTATGTTGAATCCTGCATTATATATTGTGTTAAATCATCTGATGTCTCTTATGGTAACTTTGTTAATAACTCATGCACTGATTCATGTGATCATTATTGTAATAAATCTTGTGTTGAATCATGTCATGAATGTAATGATTAAAGCATACCTTTGAATGAAGAACTGGAAAAAGGTTTTTTTTTTTTTTAAATGCGTAAGTTTCTAGTTAAGATGTCTAAGAAGAAAACTTTTTTGAAAAATGAGAATAAAAGGCTGGCAAAACAATTAAAAGATCTAAATGAATATCATGCCGCCTTAAAAAATAAAAAGATTTAATCATTAGCTTGGAAAGAAGAATATAAAATTATTGTGGAAAAATCTCCAAGATTTCAAGTGAAAAGAATAATTCAAATAAACCCTTGGGAGTTAAAAAGAAAAATCTTTTCAAGAAGGGTTCATGTTCAGTTTATCAATCCCATGGTCATTTGTATGCCTCATCAAGTAAAATTAGGATATATAAACAAAAGCTTTCAAATGCACACAAAAATTGATTATATTGTAAAAGGAAAGGGCACATCCAATACAATTTTCCAAATCAGTGGTGCCAGAGGCAACATAAATAAATAAATAAATAAAAATGATACGGGTAATCAAGCGAATCAACACCTTAGGACCAAAGGAAGAATGGGTTCTAATAGGAATTATATAATTGTTTAATTCTTCCTTAGATCTTATGTTGGTTATTTTAATAAAAAGGGGTTGTGATGACTATGGGCTTGGGAAGTGGTCTGTACTTAAAACGTTATATGTTAGTACATGCATTCACTATACACTACGGTTATACTAAGAATATTAAAGAATCAAGCCAATATGAAAATTCAAGTAATATATCCAATCTAATCACTTAACGTATATATCTTAATGATCGAGTAAAATATGGAAATATTGGCTATATCATGCAAACTTTGAACTGAAAAGGAATGAGTTTCTTTCTGCTTGAATGGGACATCGGTTTCCTCAAAATTCATATCATTCTTCCAAATTGTTCAAAGTAAAGGTTGAGTGCATAACTAGCTAAAATATCTGGAACCTTGTATTTCTGAGAAAAATAACACAAATCATTATCTCAGAAGCATGCTTGAGTAAAATCCACTTCCAAATGGACAAATGTATCTTTACCTGATAAATATTTCTTAATGCTTAATTCATGCTTAAATGTAAATTGTAAATTAAGTATACTCTATCCATTACCTAAGTTTGAGCTTTAGAGAATCCATCTCATACTATATATCATCTTTCCCTAAAATTCATCTTAGAGCCTAAACTGCTTAATCAAATTCAAAGGGATTCATAGACTGATCCCTATGCTAGAAAATTTAGTCATCACTCTGGTCATAAGCACTAGTTATCATAAAATTCCTATTCTACAAGTGTTTATTTAAATGACATCCTTCCGTAATCAAAATTAGAGGTGTCCACCAAGGGATTCAAGTTTTAACAATAATAATGCTCAAACAAGAATTTAAATACAAGAGAGAGAGAGAGAGAGAGAGAGAGAGAGAGAGAGAGAGAGAGAGAGAGAGAGAGAGAGAGAGATTTTAAACTGAAAATTTTCTAGTAAAAAGAAAGTTTTTAAATTAAATAAACTATTTTTAAACAAAAATTAATTCAAACTTTGAATAAATTAAAAAACTTAACAATAAAATTAATTTTAACAAAATTGAGTTCAAAGAAAGAGAGAGATGAGAGAGTAATGGAGAAGAGAAAAGAGAGAAGAGAGAAGAGAGAGAGAGAGTTAGCCGAAAATCTGAGAGAGGCCGAGAGTCTTTTGCTGTCATGCGCACTGCCGCCTCCCGCTACTCCTTTTTCCCCCATAAACCCTCCTCCTCCATAAAATATCCCATTCCCCCTCTAATATTTTTCCCTGACCGTGTCTCCTCTTAAGATAGGCACATGGGCTTTTTTTTGGTGGCCTAAGAAGTATTACATACCACCTAACGCAACAACTTCAATTTTAAACCCAATTTTGACCTAGTAAACGTTGAAATTAGCAAAAGGCTATTTCATAATGAATTGTAGATATCTTAGTAGGCTTTCCAATGCCACTTTAATTACACCAATCTGATGTCAGATAAAAAAGTCATTATTAAAATACAGAAATACAGTCAGGTTGTCTCTTAGCGAATGCCGGACTTGGATTGTTACCCACTTTTCATTGCATGACACGGATTCATGTGCATGAAGCCCATGTAGTCTTCTCACACAGCACCCAGTTCTCTTTTATGTCTTCTTTAATTTTGAAAATTATCACATTGCATAGCATGAATTCTTCAATTTTTACACACGCACGTAACTTCAAACAACTGCATGCATGGCTCGTCATTTGTAGGCATGTGGCTCACGGTCCGGTCTTCGATATCTGGCTTCATGCACATGAACTTGATTTGAACTCTAGCTTACGTACACGCACGTACATTTTTAATCTCGATTTTCATGTCCAAAAATTATCCTGCAATAATAAGTTACCAAAAATTCATAAATTTTCGAGTAATGATCCAAATAATTTAATTCTAGCTCAATGTTAAATTATTGAACATAATTAAGCGTTTAATTAAAAATATAATCCTTAATGCCTGATTTTAAACACCTAATTACGCAATTTAGATGTGTAATCAATGTCTATCCTACTATCCTTAACATCTCTAGTACCTTCATATGTGACCTCTAACTTATCCCATATCTCCTTAGCAGAATTACATGCAATAACTCTGTTAAATTCATTAAGATCAAGTCCGTAATAGAAATTATTCATGGTAGTAGCATTTACACTAACATCTTTCATATCCTGATCAGTATATTCATCTTCAGTCTTAGGAATTCTAATTTCACCTTCAGTTTTCATGGGAACATAGTTTCCCTTAGAGACAATTCTCCACACATTCTAGTCAATATTCTGAAGATAAATACGCATCCTTTGTTACCAGAAGGTGTAATTAACATCGTTGAAAAATAGGAGGATGTGTGGAAGAGGGTCCCTCAGGGAAAGGGGTTACAATGTTATGTGCAATCTAGATCTTTATACAAATTAACGATCAAGTCTAAGCGCCCAACTATGCTCTGATACCAATTGTTGAATTTACTGTCCCAAGAGGGGGAGGGGGGGTGAATTGGTGTTTTAAAAAAATTTCTCTCCTAGGTTAATTATCCAGTAGTAGTATTACATAACCCTAGGATCAATCTAGTGCGGATATAAAATAAATCAATATATTCAGTTGAAATTAAATTACACAAGTAAACTAATTACGCATGCACAACAAAGAAAGTAAAGAGAGATAACTCCAGATATGTTATCAAGGTTCAGCAAATGTGCCTATGTCCCCGCCTTGGCTCACAAGCACAAGGGTTCCACTATGGCTCACTTAATAAGGGGAGCGGCACCTATTACAATAAGATCAAATTAAAGTAAGGTTGACCTCAACCTTTACAACTAATCCTTTCGAGCTGGATTAATGCCCCCCTAAGGCCACACTTGGAATACAACCAAATCATAATACAACTTGTGTACAAAATATATGCTTCTCCAACAAACAGATTTGTACCAATATCAATCAGTGCACTTCAAGCAAATGGGAACTATAAGCTTTGTGCAATACGTGTGCTAAATACTCAATCTTATGTCAATATTCAATCAATTACAAGAGTGTATTATCAAGCTTATCTTTAAAACAATAAATGTATATCTCAATCACAATTTAGGATTTCAAAGATTTCCAACAATGGTAATCAAAATATCTCTAAAAATATTTTCTAAAGATTCTAGCACAAGAGATATTTGAAAAAAAAAATGAACTTGTGAAAATATTTTTTGCACAAACAAAAACACAAGCTTAGGTGTCTTGCAATTCAAATGCCAACACCCACAAGCTACAAGGTTTCCCACACAATGGATTTATTGAATTAAACCGGGGGAAAATTGTAGCTAAACTCTCAATAGAAAATCAATTAAACAATCACTCCAATGAGAGTTTTTAGCAAATGAGAATAATGTAGAATCACTCAAGGATACTCTCACAAGGCTTGATTTAGCAAAAGAGTAGTAGTATGTGAGGGTATAGGCTTTGTATTGGAAGAATGAGCTTCGAAAATTTCAGATGATTTTTCACTTAATCAAAATGCTAATTACCCCTTAATTGAAAAAATGAAGCCATGTGTATAGACATATCAATAGTTTTGACCATTGGGGACGCCAAATGAATTATTAAAATTGTTTTAAGTGAGTTTAAGCAAATTAACCCTGATTAACCTCAATTAACAGTGGTAAAAATTAGGCCAAACTAAGAGTTTTGGTTGACCAAGCCATAGGATTGGTTGCTTGAATAGACATATGAGAAAATGTAAGTTTTTCATGTTTGGTTACCCAAAAAAATGTTCAGTTTGCTGACCTAGGCGATTTTCAAAATGTCCGAAGTTTGGTCACTTGGACTAAAGTTCGGTCTGCCAAACTTGCATATTCTGTCGCTCGAGGTCAAAATAACCGTGGTGTTCGGGCGCCCGAGTTGTTGGAAAAGTCAAAAAAGTTGGGCGCCCAACCTGGAACATTATGTTCATTTCGGTTCGGTCGCTCGAAGTCAAGTCAATGTTTTGACTTTTTAAACGTTCGGTCAACCAAGGCGTTTTTCAGTGCCAAGGTTCAGTCACCCGAAGCCTTATCATTTTAAGGACCTAAGTCTTGTTTTTACCCCAAATTGCATATATGAAAGTGAGGACTTATTCTAGGTGTCTGTGCAAGGTCCTAGGGTCTTTCTAAGATCTTTGAGCTTATAAGTTCCTACATGCATGATATGCATCAATTATTGCAGATCATTTCTAATTAAATATTACAGACCCGAAATGAAATTAATATAAATTACAAAAATTAAATACATTGGGTCTTTATTTTCTTCAAGTCACCACATGCCATCATATGATCTTACCAATACATGCAAGACTGATCCTACACACGAAACTTGGCAAACATTAAATCCCAGAGTAATTGTCATAACCAAAACAGGATATGACCCATAGGGTCAACAATAAGGGAGATTAATGTGGTTTAATAGGGCTTCCTGATACTCTCAATTTAGAACATTAATGGGTTTGATTTCTTAATTAGTAGTTTGGAGATTGTGGAGAAGGAGATGTGTAACTAGAATGGAGGGGAACTTGGAGAGTAGTACAGATGTGTGGCTGTTCATTAAGAATTGGTTGGGGGGTTTTGAGTAAGAACATGATAATTATTGCTCATTTAAATGATGTTGATGTTTAGATATTGCAGAATCTGAAAGTGTAGATTGTGAATAAAAAGAATAAAGTTATGCAAGGTGTGAAATGGCTAAAACCGAGACTGGGGAGGTTGAAACTAAATTTGGATGGGAATAGCTTGGGGAACCCAGGGTCGGTGGGTGGTGGTGGCATCCTTAGAGACTGTACGAGTTCTTTTATTTTTGATTTTTCAAAATATTTTGGTTCTTGTTCGAATAATGAAGCTGAATTAAGAGCAGTGATGGAAGGAATAAAACTTTACAAACAATTGGGTCATACCAGTATTGACATTGAATGTGATTCGAATATTGTAGTAAATTGGATAAGATCCTGTAAATGATCTTTATGGTATTTGTGGGATTTTTGGGAGTAGCTTATTGGTTCATTGGAGGGAGTAGATTTTTCTATAAATTATTTGTGTAGAGAAGGGAATAAAGTGGCAGATGCTTTGGCTCGACAAGGTGCCATGGGGAGGAATAGTTTGTTTACAAATAGTAGTCAATTTCGTATAGTTATCAAATGTCTGTATAGATTGTATAAGATGGGTATGACTTATATGAGGTATGTTTAGTTGGTTTTCATTTGGTATTGGTATATGTTTGTTTTCTTCTTTTGTTTGATTTGATGCATGGGGTGTTTTATTGGTTATTATGTAAGCCCTAAGTATCCTTTTGTTTCCACGGTATTTCTCTGTCATAAGTGAGGGTTATTAATAAACTTGGGACTGGGCCGCTATGTGGGTGGCTTCCAACTCTTTCCAAAAAAAAAAAGAGGAGAGAGAGAGAGAGTAAATTTGAGAGGGGAAGAGAGTGTGTCTGAGGGAGAGGGGAGAATTGAAATCTTTGACGGAATTGAATTGAATTAGGAAGCATCTTGATGCTTCCTGTGTTTATATATATATATATATAAAATATAATATTATTTAATTAATACTTTTTATTATTATTTTATTTTATTTATTTACACTTCCATTCATATTACTTTTGGGGTCGTTACAATCATGGCATATCAAACAGCCAAGGAAATATGGGAAAAACTTGAGATCACATATGAGGACACTAGAGATATAAAAGATAGTCACATTGACATGTTAACTAGTGAATATGAGACCTTTAGGATGATTCCTAGTGAATCCATTCAAAGCACATACACTTGGTTCAAACATATCACTAACTCTTTGCCTGCTCTTGGTATGACTTACCCCACATATATGAAATAATCAGAAAAGTTCTTAGGGCTCTACCACCTATCTAGAAAGAAAAAGCTACTGTTATAGCTAAAGGAAGAAATTTAAAGGCAATGACACTAGATGAGCTTATTGGATCGCTCATCACGTACAAAATGGCGATTAATGAGAGGATGGGTGAGCAAAACAAAGCCAAGAAAGTGACAGCTCTAAAAGCATACACTAGCACCTCCAATGAAGATAGTGATCAGGAACCTGACGAAGACATGGCCATGTTGACTAAGAAGTTCAGCAAGTTCTTCAAAAAGAACGAGAGATCATCCAAAAAGTTATGTGGTTCAAAATCTAAAAAGGGAGAGTCGAGCAAAAGAAAGAAAAAATCAGATCCTCCCACTTGTTACAATTGTAATGAAACTTGACATATTAGACCAGAATGCCCACTGGTAAAGAAGGATTTGAAAAAAGAGGGCAATGCAAGTCGGCACGTCTTGGGATAGACACAGTACCAGTAGTTTGGACACCAAGTCTAGCGACACTAAAATTGTAAACTTGTGTTTAATGGCACACAATGACTACAAGGTACAATCATCATGTTCTTTATCATCTTATTATTCTAGTGATGATTTTGAAGTTGATAGCATGCCTTTATATAAAGAACTGCAGTTAGATTATATTTGTGTTTATAAATTACTTGATAAAATGACTAGGAAAAATGATGATTTGAAAGTCAAATATAAAGATGTGTCAAATGCTTTTGAAAAAGAAAAGAAATCCTATTCCTATTTAATGAAAGAAAAAGATTTGAAAATTGCTAGTCTTAATAGAAAAATGGAGGATAACTCCAAAATTATTTATACATTCATGGAGGGCCAAAATAATTTTGAAAAACTTCTTGGGGCCCAAAGAAATTCTCTTGACAAAGAAGGTCTTGGTTTTAATGGAAAAGAAAATAGGAGGCAGAGAAATCTCTACATTGTATCTTTTGTACGAGAATCAAAATTGTATGTCCCATCTAAAGACTTTTATAGGAATACACCATGTTTTAAATGTAAAAGAAAAGGCCATATAAAATTTTATTGTCCCTTTAAGAACAAGGATGTAAAACTTAAGAAGGTTTGGAAAGTTAAGAAAGATTCAAGAACTAACCCCTATGAACCCAAGAGAAATTGGGTACCAAAAATAGTCACTTGAATGTTTATTGCAGGTGTGCTCGAAGTTTTCCTCCTCTAATGAAAAATGGTACATGGATAGCGGCTGCTCAAGACATATGATAGGCAATAAGGCCAAGTTCATATCCATCACACCAAAGGATGGAGGATTCGTGACCTTTGTGGACAATGCAAAAGGCAATATCATCAAGGTAGGTAAGATCAGTAAGGAACGCTCTCTAATCATAGATAAAGTATTATTAGTATATAGTGTAAAGCATAATCTGTTAAGCATAAGTTAGCTATGTGATAAAGGTTATGGGGTGTCCTTTGAAGATGATAAATGCACAATATTTGAGAATAAAATAGTATTTTTTGCTGAACGAAATGAAAACGCCTATACTACAAGCTTTGATAACTTGGCTTCTCAACATGTGAAATGTTTTTCTGCTATAAATGAGGCTAGTTGGCTTTGGCATAGGAGACTAGGGCATGCTAGCATGGATTTACTGTCAAAGTTAGTTAAATGAGATTTAGTTAAAGGTTTACCCAAGACACAATTTGTGAAAGATAAAATATGTGATGCATGTCAACAAGATAAACAAACTAAATCTAGCTTTAAAACGAAGAAAATTATCTCCACCATTAGGCCGCCACTTCAGATGCTTCACTTAGATTTATTTGGTCAAACTCAAGTTTAGAGTCTATGAGGTATGTCATATGCATTTGTTATAGTTGATGATTATTTTAGATTCACATGGGTACTGTTCCTTGCACATAAAGATGAAGCATGTGAACAATTTAACATACTATGTAGAAAAGTTCAGAATGAAAAAGAATATAAAATATCACATATCTGAAGTGATAGGAGTAGAAAATTTAAAAATAAAGATATGGAGGACTTCTATGATTCACATGGTATATCTCATAATTTCTCTGCACCTAGGACTCAACGGTAGAGTGGTGTAGTTAAGAGAAAGAACAAGTCTTTATAAGAAATGGATAGAACAAAGCTTAATGAACATAAATTACCCAAATATTTTTGGGTTGAAGTAGTGAGCACTGCTTGCTACATAATGAACAAAGTTGTGATCAGGCCCTTTCTCAACAAAACCCCTTATGAATTGTGGAATGGCCGTAGACGTAATATTTTCTACTTGTTTTTGGGTGCAAATGTTATGTTCTTAGAGATAAAGATCACCTAGGAAAGTATGATTTAAAATCTGATGAGGGAACCTTTTTAGGTTATTCTTTAGACAACAAAGCCTACAGGGTGTTTACTAAGGGAACATTGAGTGTTATAGAGTCCGTCCATGTAGTCTTTGATGAGTCCAATCCCTTCTCTAAAAGGACCGATGAGGATGATATTGAAATAAGAAAGGGATTAGAAAAATTATCCATTGAAGATAATGCTAAAAAGAGCGCAGAAATTAAAGAATCATATGCTAAGGATAATCAGGTAGAAAGTGAGGTACATGAACTCTCTAGAGAGTGGAAATTTGTGAAAAGTCACCCCAAAGATCAAATCATAGGTGAACCATCACGAGGTGTAGCTACCTGATCATCCCTTAGAAACTTGTGTAGCCACTTTGCATTCTTGTCTTGGGAAGAGCCTAAGAATGTGAATGAAGCAATTAAGGATGAATCATGGGTAATGTCCATGTAGGAAGAGCTTAACCAATTTGAGAGGAACAAAGTCTTGAACTTAGTTCCTAGACTCGATGATCATACTGTTATTGGAACTAAATGGGTCTATCGGAACAAGAAAGATGAAAATGGGATTCAAAAGGAAGGTATAGACTTTGAGAAAACATATGCTCCTGTGGTTAGGATGGAAGTCATTCATATGTTACTAACATATGCTGCTTTTAAGAACTTCAAATTATATCAAATGGATGTTAAAAGTGCATTTCTAAATAGCTACATCAATGAGGAGGTATACATAGAACAACCTCCAAGATTCAAAAACCACAAATTCCCCAATCATGTTTATCAATTGACTAAAACGACATATGGATCGAAGCAAGCTCCTAGAGTTTGGTATGAGAGGCTTAGTGATTTTCTACTAGATAATGGGTTTACTAGAGGGAAGATAGACACAACACTCTTTATAAAGGCTAAAAATGATCATATGCTCCTAGAGTAGATAAATGTAGATGACATCATATTAGGAGCTACAAATGATGAGTTGTGTAAATGATCATATGCTCCTAGAGCTTTTCCAAATGCATGCAAAAATGAATTTGAAATGAGCATGATGGGGGAAGTTAATATCTTCATAGGTCTTTAGATAAAACAGACCAAACATGGAACATTTATATTCCAATCAAAATATGTTAGAGACTTGCTCAAGAAATTTAATATGGAAGATGGTAAAATTTTAGGAACACCCATATGTTCTTCCACCAAGCTAGATAAATATGAGCAAGGCATACCTGCAGATGTTAAGCCCTACCGTGGCATGTTTGATAGCCTATTGTACCTGACTGCGAGCAGACCTGATATTATATTTAGTATATGCATGTGTGCGAGATTTCAGGCTGCTTTTACAAAGTCTTAGTTGTTAGCAGCCAAGAGGATACTTAGATACCTTATTGACACTATTGAATTAGGATTATGGTATCCTAAGCATACCTCTTTTGAGATTGTTAGTTAATTTGATGCTGACTTTGCCGGTAGTAAAGTAGATCAAAAGAGCATGAGCGACACTTGTCATTATTTAGGACAATCTTTGGTTTATTGGTTTTCCAAGAAATAGAACTTTGTTGCATTTTCCACGGCCGAGGCTGAATATATACCAGCTGGGAATTATTGTGCTCAAACGCTTTATATGAAGTAACAACTCATGGACTATGGATCCCATTGCACACTTATAAACTAAGAACATAGAAATTAGACATCATTTTATTCGTGACCATGTGTAAAAGAGGGACTTGGCACTTGAATTTGTGTGCACAAATGATCAATGGGCCAATATATTCACAAAACCTCTTCAAGAGGACAAATTTATACAGATTTGACATGAATTAGGCTTACTGCACACTCTGGAAGTTTCCTAAGAATAAAATGAGCATATAACTAAGGTGAAGCAACTTAACTTTAAAAAAAAAATACTATGGCTCTGAAAAATCAAGCATTCTTACAATCTCATCTTGCTTTAAACTGATATATTTTATGACTTGTGAGAAATGCAATTGTTATCCATTATGTATTGATTGCTTGATTTTATTTCATGAATACTTATTATTTGGTTTTTTGAACATCTATTGACCATATAGACGAGCATACTGGATTGCATGCTTATATGGAACGTCATCTGCAAGCATGCTAATAGTGGACTAGGTAATTGCATGTCTGAATTTGAATGATCATATTTAGAAATGCATGCTATCTAGTTGTTTGAATTGGGGAGTTTCTCTAAGCTAGGGATGCATTTAAATATGCTTACATTTTTACCTTAGCCCGTCTTGTTGATGTCAAAAGGGGTAGAAAGATCCTTGCAAAATTGGGAAAATTGGGGGTATAAGTACAAAATTTTAGTAAAGAAATATTAGGGGATCCATACTCGATATCTGAGCTTAACTGTCAATCCACACTTGGTATATGAGCTTCAAATGTCAAACTTAAATGCATATTATTTTATAATATCTTCTTTCCTGAATATGCTTGCACTATACTAGAATTTTTAGTTATGCATATTCTTTGGGGGAGCCTTTTCAGGTTGTACCCATTTTTGCTCTTGTATTTGTCATCATCAAAAAAGGGGAGATTGTTGGATTTATGAGTCCTATCCCATTTTGATTATGAAAAATCCAAAGTATCTCACTTGTGTATCTAGTGCTTGAACATATAATTCTTTTAGAAGGCGCGCAGAGTCGAGGTACAATGGAAACCATGAAGAATTGAAAGATTGCTTAAACCTGGCGTATGGCATGGCAATATTAAGAGCAAGAGTTGAAGACATTTAATTTGAATTGTAATTGAATTAAAAAGTTTGGTCTATAATAATGCATATCATGCATGATGTGGTTGAATGCTTAAACAAAGACCGTAGACTAACCTTAGGGAACTAAATTCTTTCTAGGAAAACTTTTCATAAAATGCCATAACTCATACACAAAAGAATCGAAAAGTTTTTGGATCAAAACAGAGCCAAAATATCATTTTTAAATGACCACGATCGACCGGCCCCTTCATGTTATAAAAACCATAGCCGACAGGTCAAGACACAAGGGCAAAAATGTTATTTTAACACAGCCCGACCGACCAGCCATCTTTTTTACTTGAGAAGCCTAGCCAACCGGCTCTTGAAAATCAACCAGTCTGTATAGCCCAACCGACCAGACGTCCATGAACAAGAAAGGTCTCATCCGACCGACCCTCAAGCTTGGTAGGTAGCCAAGTGGCTGTTTCTCGAAGGAATGAAAAATTGCCAATGGCCACCAGACAAGCACTTTGCCTAGTTGACCGGCCCTCTTATAAATTTGAAAAATTAACAAAGGCCAGTCGACCGGTCCCTTAGCTAGTCGATCAGACCTCTCAGTTTACCCATCTTTTCAGCGCTTAAACTTGATTAATTTTTTAATTAAATAATTTTAAAATACCCAGTGTGTCCCTAACAGTCATAATTTTTTAAGAATCTATATATAGCCCATTCATAAGCCTTATTAGTAACTTAACTAGCTTGAAAAATTATCTCAAATTATTTTGTGCTTATTTTGTTTACTCTCACACATACAAGCATATTTTCATTCTCTTTCTCATACTTATTTGCAAAATCATCTTAGAAAGAGAACATTGATTCATCTTCTTCATTTGCAAATTTATTGCAACTTGAAGATTGTTGAATATTCATTTTTGCGAGCTTTATACATTTCATTTAAAAGCTTTTACTCTCACTCATTCTTTAGATTTCAAAATCATCTTTGAGAGTAAGTTTTAAGTTCTTTCCATATTATTTTTGCTGATAAATATTTTTGGGAAAACTCCTTATAACTAGTGAATCTTTGTGCATATCCATTGGAAGGTTCAAAAGCTCATTTTGTGTTTATTGCAAAATATATTTGTGAGCTAATCTTTAACATCTCCTATACTTCATTTTTAAAACACATATTTGGAGATATTAGTTGGTTTTTTAGATCATTAAAATACACTTGGAAAATATTTCATATTTGATTCAAAGATCATTTTTCATAATCATCTATTACATTATTTCATAAATATATCTTTGAGAGATAAATTTCAAATACTCTATTAAGCATAAACTCCCATCATACAAGAGTGCATTGAGCTTAATATTGTACACATTTGCATATTGTAGAAGAACTTTATTTGTAGACAATATTTTCATATTTGTACACCGATATGGGTCCACCCAATAAGTGAGTTAGGGTGATTCCACCCTATAATGAGAATCTGTTTCGCTCCACCCAGTTAAGTGAGCTAGAAAGGCACTGTCCTGTACGGTGTAATGGTTTGGCACCACCTGGAAAGTAAGCTATCGAGACTCCACCCTATAAGGGGAGTTTGTAAAAGGTGTTGGTCTGCCTGGTTAGTGAGCATATAGTGAATCCTTAAGTGGGTGGGCTTGAGGCGAGGACGTAGGCACCGTTTGCCAAACCTCATAAAAACCAAGTTTTGCTCTTTCTTTATACTCTTATCATTCTTGTATTTGCTCGCTTATCTTTATCTATTGAAATTACTTCAGCTACATTTAAATACTGATTTGTGGTTGATTGGGAAATACTAGAACTATGAACTTGTTTAAATTATTTGAAAGTTTATATATCTGCTTGATTTGTGTTTGATTAAACAGACCCTAGGTTGTGCAATACTGGTTGTGATTTCAGTTTGACCTAAGAATTTTAAAATATCCAATTCACCCCCCTCTTGGGATTACAACAAAAATCACAAAATAGTTGAAACCTTGCTGCTGGTAGTAATAAATGCATAAAACTCCCAAATGCCAAATATATACTTGAGAGGTGGTCTGATAGTGCACATGGGCCCACCATGATTCTGTTGGTCTCCCGAGCTTAAACTCTCTGCAATATGAACTGTGTCATCTCTATCCTGAGTCTATTACTCCACCTGCATCACATGCCCATTCATACTGTGATACTGTTGACTTGAGATAAAACCCCCGGCATTTCTGCCCTGAGTATCTAACTCCACCCAAATAATATGATTGTTGCTGCTACAATTTTGTGGCAATTGTTTCTCTTCCTTTACCTGAGTATGCTGCTCCGTGGCTTCATCAACAAAAGTCATGTCCTCAATCACCCTTTGTTTGCCATAGGATCACCCAGCTTGAACCCACTTTTCTTATACCTCGAAAAAATGTACTGTCCGAACTTAATACCAAGCCTAGATCCTTCATCACTAGAATAGTGTACTAGTGGACATCCACTCACAACCGAGTAGTCTACCACAAAACCTTCCCACAACTCACCTGTAACTTTTCCATCTAGTGATACCTTTGGCGATCAGTCACACGAGAAACATGTCATACTCACTCACTTTACCAAGAAGTATTCCGCAAACCCTGCATATTATCTGCCCTACTCATGAAACTCGTTGAACAAAACCAGCATACTCAGCCCCAATGTTTAACTTGAGAATCTCTCTCCTGGTCTAGTTCTCCACCCCAGCCATTACATAAAGTACACCATGACCCTTTGTGATAAACCCACGAAATACATATGCCTATCCCTAGATGTTATCATCATCGGTTCCCAAACATCTGAATACATGTAGTTACTCATATGTTTTAACCGCATATGCCATAAGATATCTGACTCTGATTCAACAGTTGCAAATCCACCTACAACCATAACATCCTATAGTGCATGGATATTTTTTGCCACATTTTCTCTTTCATCACTATTGAGTCGCCTTAACACACTTTCATTTCTCCACATTTAGAATTGTAACAATATCCATTACAGTCTAAAGTACCCAATGAAATAACATTCTTCCTTTGACCCAGTTCATGCTTTACATCACATATGGTTCTTACAACACCATCATATATTCTGATATTGACATTTCCAATAACAAATTTTTTGCATGAAATATCATTTTCCATCAAAATACAATGAGCATAAACTAACTTGTAGGTGTCAAATAATTTTCTAGGATAAGAGCATCTGGCATCTAAGATCCAAGAATCACCCATGAGGCACTTCGAACCCGATGAAACACATAGCATATGTCCGTCACTACATTATGGAATCTTCCTCCACTACACTTGCAGATTTTGACCAACCTTTAGATACATATCGACATTCCATTTTTCGCTAAACTAATGTCGGAGAATCCTCATTCATGACGTGATATAACACATCATTAGCTAAACAAAGTTCAAAGGTTGATACTTCCATTGCTCCCAATTCATTCCAAGTCGTTGCATCCATGCTATCCGATTGAATTATGTATAAAACTTTCACCATACTTTGTTGCACCAAGAGATCCTTCAATGTAGAGGCCATTATAACTTCTTTTTGATACCAATTGTTGTGAAATAATGCCTCTCAAACAATGCACATTGAAATAACAATATGCAAAGGATCAAACATACACTTCCAACAATCTCAATGGTAAATACAAAATACTTCCACAACCATAACAATATAAAGAAAACAATAATAAGAGCAATGATACTGAGAATTACGTGGTGCTGTAAAGCCTACATCCACGGGAGCAATCGGGAAGGTTTTATGGAAAAAATCAAAGATACACAATACAATGATTTTCTCCTCTCTCTCTCTCTCTCTCTCTCTCTCTCTCTCTCTCTCTCTCTCTCTCTCTCTCCCTCCCTCCCCTCTCTTCACTGCCACAATGTGCCCAAAATGGCATATTTAACAACCCCTTGGAGGCTTCCCTCTGAATACCAAAATGTCCCAACGTTCATATTCAAAATTTGAAATCATCCTCGCAGGCCTGAGTCCATTCGTCAACAATTAGTGTCCATTCGTCAACAAATCAGGCCCTTCGTCGATGACTTTTGAATGTCTGAATTTTATCTACTCTCAATATCTCCACTCATCGACGAATGAGACCCATTCGTCGACAAATCCCTACTAGACAACACCAATTGACTTCACATATGTTTTCCTTCCTTTTGTCCATGCGCTCCACAAATTATAAGAGCCACAAAAAACACAACACATACACACAAACACACAAAAAATGCACACACACACACACACACACAAAAACATAACCAATCTCCTTTTTTTGGTTATTCTTAGTAATAATGGCTATAAAAATGAAATAATGAAAAACAAATCCACACATACATGTATATATCCACACAACCATTACATTTTTAAAAACATTTTTTAATAACAATAGCTACGAAATGATAAAGAGCACGTCCACACATGAAACATACACACATATTCTCACACAACCAATTGCACTTTTTTTTTTCACTAACAATTATAATAAAAGATAAAAAATAATAAAAGCCTCCAATATATGTGTGCGTGTGTGTGTATCATACACACACCCAAATATTTGATATCCCATCAAAAGGGGTGACCAACTCATCCTTTTGGTCCTCATCGACCTATCCTATTGTGTTAATGTTTCAATAAAGGAACTCAAACTTTATTGGCTCATAGTCCTCAATGGTCCCATTTTCTAAATATTCAGCTACGATACTGCCTTCATGAGCTTCCTAGTAACATACATGATGTCATACACATCTAAGCGTATATGCTTCCTAGTAACATACATGATGTCATACACATCTAAGCGTATATGTGTATGCTCACTAATATGCATTCTTATACGTAATCATGCATGTACTTTCTCTTTCAAAGTATCCTTTTCATTTTCAAATTCCTTCACTTGGAATTCATACTCTCCTTTTATAGATTCAACCTTTTTAAAAAAAAAAAAAAACTTGTTTTCAAACTTTAGCTCTTTGATTTTCATAGTTTTGCAATATGGTTTTCAAAAACTAATTTTCAATTTGAAGTTTGAGCTTTTTGAGTTTCAAAGGTTTCAAATTCCTCTTGATTGTTTTATTTTAGTTCAAAATTTCTAAATCTTTGTTGACACTAGATTCTAGTCTAGGGGCATGTTGATGGATGAAAAATGTTTAGGGAAAACAAAGAAAAAAACCCTAAAATGGTCTCCAACTTCAGTTAGTCTTAGTTTAGTTGACTTGGTTGCACCTTAGGGTCTCCTGGTCGAGCTGTTGGTTGAACCTTGCAGCATCTCACTTTCAATTTGAACCTTGGAGTCTTCCTTCTCTAACCTGGTCGCCCTTTGTGCGGTTGCACCACATAGTCGAGGCAAGTCTTGTTTGCTTTAATGAATTGAGGCTTTGGGGGCTTGGTTGAGCATTTGATTGAGCCTTGTGCTTCCCAATTACCCCCTTGGCTTCTTGTATTGCTTAACTCCTTTGTTTTAACCTGATTTTCTTGAAATACGAACAAACCATGCATAACTCTGAACTATGATAAGAAAGGGTAAATACATGATAAATAAGGATAAGACATAGGTAAATGGGGGCCCTAAAATAGTGCATTTTAGGGACACATCATTAATGTTTACTAGGAAATACACCATAATACAGGGAAATAAAGGGAAATAAAGAAAAATATAGGAGAAATATATAATATTCGACCAATGTCTCATATGGAAAGAAGTTAGTCGATTGCAATAGGGATGAAAATTTTGTATATGAAGGAAAACACACACATGGGAGGTTTACTATATAGAAAAGGTTGGAAAGGGAAGGTTAGCTTGTTACCTATGCTGGTTAAGGATCCAACTAAAAATAGGGAGCCCTCGTAGAGGGAAAAAGAACACGAAGAAAAGCAGAGAGATCCAAAAAAGAGATAAGTAACATACTAGTGAGGATTATGGTGTGAAACTGAGAAGTAAGATGTAATCCATAGAGGAGGGGTGAATTGGGTTTATTAAAATTTCTTTAAAACTTTTGTTCTACAAATTCCTTGATTTGAGAAGTAACCCAACGAATTAATATTCAGCAATCATACAATTACAATGATATTGATTTGCAACCCTACAAGCACAACCAACAATCTTTTTAAGTTAAGTCAACAAAGATCAATTTGAATAAAATCTTAGAATATTCAAAATCTGAATTTTCTTTTAATCAATGACTAGTTAGAATAAATAATTTCAAAGATTTGATTTTATAAGACCTCAAACTTTCCTTTAATTGATAGAGCAAGATTAATTTTAGCAGCGTAGTAAAATCAATATTCAAGATTACTTCTGAATTTGTCAAACCACTTAACAACCAAATAATGATAACCAATATGTTTCTTGGTTTTAAATATGAAAAAAAATTAGTAATTCAGTGAGCTTTAAATTTTGATAATCTGAATTTTTTAATCAATCAATCAATATAGTATGCTGATTTCAAATATGGATTAAAGTAAGAGACTTCAACAACTCTCAATATTTAGCAAGTATTAAATAATCATACATGTAGGTTATATGTTTGCAAAAAATTAAAGAGAGTAAGTGGAAGAACCGAGGACCATATTTTTACAAGGTTTGGCCAGCGGCCTACATCCTTGCCCCAAGAAACAACTATGAGTATTTTCCTTTCCAACTTCTTTACAAACCAAGTTACAACATCTCTGTATAAGGTGGAGACCCCTCTCTAACAAGAATACCCTTTCTTATTAGCCAATGATTCAACAACCCTGAATCGTCAAAAAATAACAAGTGAAATAAGAACAACTTGTGTACAAAAAGAACTCTCAACAAGAGCAGATTAGTATAGTTGAAGACCAATATACTTCAATAAATAATGAATATAAAAAGATGAAGATCAAGTAAATATCACCGGGTTCTTTCTTAGATTGAAAATTTCACTAAAAGATCAAAGAACCGTGAGCTTTTATCAGCAAGAACACAATAAGTACTTCAGCAAAAATTTTAGTAAGATTGCATTGAAGAGTAGAAATAATTTAGATTGATCGTTGCTCATAGGTATGTTTGATCTTTAGGTTTACCATGTATTTATATATATATAAAGTTTTTTAGCTTTAATGTGATCCCAAGAGGGGGGGGGGTGAATTGGTATATTTAAAATTTATCTCCTAGGTGTTCATAAATTAAGTAAAGCAGTTTAATCACTCACACAAGCACCAGAAAGCAATAAAGAGAGTGTGACATGCAGATATGTTATTGAGGTTCAGCCAACTGTCTACATCCCCGCCTTGGCTAACCAGCACAAAGATTATCACAATAACTTACTCACTTAAACAGGTGGAGCGGCACCTATACAAACCAGGTCAATTAGCACATGGCTGACCTCAACCTTTACATCAATCCTTACCGGGCTGGATTACCGCCCCCACAGGCCATGCCTGGAATCTCTCAGATATACAATCAAATGGTATAATATGAAAGTGCTTTCACGTAAAGCAGATTTGTACCCAAATGCATTCAATCACATACACCACAGATGATTTAATTATAAGCTCAGTGTGGTTTAAATAGTTTAACTCTCAAATATATTTTCTATTAGTGTAATACGTACGTGAGAGTGTCAACGAGCAATCTTTGTATTTCGATGTGTTCTCAATCAAGATGCTCAAACAAAGATATTATGCAAGTTTCAAACATTTCAACTAGTGTATATGCTTGGTTTGCAAAGCAAAGCAATCTTTGTATTCAGCAAATAATATAAACTTGAATAGATATTGCCACAAAGATTTGTATATCAAACACAAATATCTTTTAACAACAATGTTAATATGAATACCACAGGATATTTGAGTAAGTTTGAAAGTATTTTTGCAAGCCAAAAACAAATACAAACTTCCAAAGATATTGCAATGAGAATGCAACACTCGGAAGTTCACCACAAGCCTTATTAGGGTAGGCTTATTAGAAAAGTCTCCTAAGAATGCTTAGGTTATGCTCTCGTAAAAATCGATTCAAGCACTCACGAAATGAGAGAGCAAACCTCTAAATGAACACACTCAATACACTTACAAATGATACAAAGAAGTGAGGAAGGTAATTTTGAGTAGATTTGGAAATAGTATGAGTAGTAGGAAGTATTTAGCTTGAGAGGGAAATATAGATTTTTTGTTTTTGCTAATCAATCCCTAATTTTCCCAAATGAAAGGGTATATATAGACATACAAGAATTTTTTATCGTTGGGGACCTATTAGGGATTGTTAGAAAAGTTTAATGACGTTTGAAACATT
Source organism: Malania oleifera (assembly GCF_029873635.1). Lineage (NCBI taxonomy): Eukaryota > Viridiplantae > Streptophyta > Magnoliopsida > Santalales > Ximeniaceae > Malania > Malania oleifera. The sequence continues at coordinate 52,733,117 of NC_080426.1, forward strand.
TAACCCTGTTTAAAAAATATTTAACCACGGTAAAAATCAGGGCAACCCGAGAGGTCCGGTCAACCAGAAATGTTTCGATCATTTCTGGTCGACCAGGTCTTATATGGTTTGGTTGACTAGGGGCATTTTGAACTAAAGGCTCGATCTACCAGGAGAAGGTGATTTTTCAAATCTCCAAAGTTCGGTCGATCGGGCCATTTTGAACTAGTTGGTTCAATCGACCAGACCTTGGGATTTTTCTCGAAGACCCTTGGTCGACCTGGTAGTTGGAGTACAAAACTGGCTCGGTTGACTAGATGGTCAAAATGTTGACCTAGGGAGTTTTTGATCGATCGGGGCTTTTTGAACTACCTAGTTCGGTCGTCCAGGAACTTGGTCAACTGTTGACCGAGGTTCGATTCGGTTGACCAGGCCAAAATGAACTATGTTCGTCGGTCGACCGAAAGTGCACGAAGTGTGCATTTCGGTCCCGTTTCGAAACATACAAACCCTCTTCAAGTTCCTAACAAACATATGTGCAAATGTATGTGTCCTAGGATCATTTATGTCCAAAATTAAGAATACACTGAAAAAGTTCGGTGTCGATCGAAGGGAAAGCCCTAAGGTCATTCTACGGTCACTTTTTGGTTTGAGCTTACAAAATAAACCATGCATGTGTTGTGTGTGCTTATTACAAACCAAATAACCTAATTACTATTATATACCAATTTGACCACTAAATATATATTACAATTGAGAACATAAATTTGTCTTCAAGCTTTGAGCTTTCACGTGCCATCAATGTTTCTGTTAATATAGATGCACATGAACTAGATATTTTTTAAATACAGGAGTATTTGTCATTATCAAAATCGGGCGTGACCTATAAGGTCAAAATTCTCCCCCTTTTTGATTATGATAAATATGATTGGCAAAATATAGGGTTAATCCCAAGAAGGCTCCCCCTCACAATATGCATCCAATGTATTGTTAAATAAACCCATTATTTTTATCTCTTTCCATCTCCCCCTTTTGACAACAATAAAAAGGGTCATTTGAACTAAAATCCTAGGTATTGAGTGATTATTACATTTATGCATGATGGAGTTTGGAAAGATTTTTGAAAAATTTTGACAGAGTGCCGTTTGTAAATCTCCTGTATAAATGTAACCTATTTTAGTTTAAATTTCCTAGCAATTTATCCACAACTACTAAAACAGTTCAGTATAGTCCAATACTTAAATATATACGTTTAATATGATCATTTAATGGACAATTTGTGCATCTGAAATGATAATCAATATAAACATGCAATAGAAGTAAAAAGTATGCATACGATCAATAATCAACTTTCATAAAGTCTAAGGCAAGAGGATTAGTTAATCAATAGTATCAGTTGCTAAGACTTGGAAAGTTCCCATGAGAAAGCTCCCCCTAAATTTATGCAAGTTACGACACATTCAAGTTTAGGAAGCTTCTCTACTATACATTAAGCCTAACTCGCGTCTAATTTGTATGAATCTATCATCGAGTAGTGGTTTAGTGAATATATCGGCCCACTGTTCATTAGTGCATACAACTCAAGAGCCACATCTCCTTTTCGCACATGATCACGAAGAAAATGATGTCTATTCTCAATGTGTTTAGTTCGTGAATGTGAGATAGGTTTTTTAGAGATCTTGATTGTACTAGTATAATCACATTTAATAGGTATTGTTTCATAGTGCAATCCAAAATCCACAAGTTTTCGTTTCATATAAAGAGTTTGGGCACAACAACTTCCAGCCGCAATGTATTCAGCCTTGGCTGTGAATAAGGCAACTGAGTTTTGTTTCTTGTAGAACCAAGAAACAAGAGATTGTCCTAAGTAATGACAAGTGTCGCTAGTGCTTTTTCTATCAACCTTACTATCGGCAAAGTCAACATTAGTGTAACTAACAATCTCAAAGGTAGTATGCTTAGGGTACCACAATGCTAACTCTATAGTCCCAACTAGATACCTAAGGATTCATTTGACAGCTTTTAAGTGAGATTCCTTTGGTGTTGCCTGAAACCTAGCACCCATACACACACTAAACATAATGTCAGACCTACTAGCAGTGAGATATAGGAGACTCACAATCATGCCATGATACAATTTTACATCAACAGGGATTCCTTGCTCATCTTTATCAAGCTTAATGGAAGAGTTTATAGGTGTACCAAGAATTTTACAATCTTCCATATTAAATTTCTTTAGAAAGTCCCTAATGTATTTAGATTGGCATATGAAAGTTCCATGATTAGTTTGCTTAATTTGTAGCCCTAAGAAGAAACTAAGTTCACCCATCATGCTCATTTCAAATTCACTTTGCGTGCATTTGGCAAACTCATTACACAACTCATCATTTGTTGCCCCAAAAATGATATTGTCCACATAAATTTGAACAAGCAACATATCATCATTTTTGGACTTGATGAAAAGAGTAGTGTCAATTTTGCCATGAGTAAACCCATTTCCTAGTAGAACACCACTAAGCCTCTCATACCAAGCTCTAGGAGCTTGTTTCAATCCATATAAGGCTTTAGATAATCGATAAACATGATCAGGATATTTATGATTTTCAAAACTAGGTGGTTATTCTATGTATACTTTTTCATTAATGTCGCCATTTAGAAAAGCGCTTTTAACATCCATTTGAAATAGTTTAAAATTTTTAAGAGTGGCAAAGGCAAGTAGCATACGAATGGCTTCTAATCTAGCAACAAGAGCATATGTTTCATCAAAGTCAATCCCTTCGTGTTGGTTATACCCTTAGGCAATTAGTCTAACTTTATTCCTAGTTACTACGCCATTCTCATCTTTCTTGTTTCTATATACCCATTTAGTTCCAATGATGGTGTGCTCACTTGGCCTAGGAACTAAGGTCCACACTTTGCTTCTTTCAAATTGGTTAAGTTCTTCTTGCATGGACATCACCCAAGACTCATCCTCTATGGCTTCTTTAATATTTTTAGGTTCTTCTTGGGATAAGAAAGCGGAACGATTCACTATATTTCTCAAGGAGGATCTTGTGGCTACGCCACGGGATGGTTCACTTATGATTTGGTCTAAAGGATGGCATTTTATGTATTTCCAATCTCTAGGCAACTCCTGATTTCCATTTTCATTTTCTTCAAGTGATTTATCATTTTCTTCTTGATTTTCACTTGCATTGTTTTCAATAGACATTTTCTCTAAGCATTTTCTAATATCAATATCATCTTCATCATATTTGTTAGAAAATGGATTAGACTCATCAAACACAAGATGAATAGATTCAATGACACTTAAGTTCTTTTATTGAAAACCCTATATGTTTTACTATTAAGTGCATAGCCTAGGAAGATGCCTTCATCAGATTTGGAGTCAAACTTTCCTAAATGTTCATTATCTCTAAGCATAAAGCATTTACAACCAAATACATGAAAATAGGAAATATTAGGCTTATGGTTGTTCCACAATTCATAAGGGGTTTTATTAATTGATGGTCTAATTAACACCCTATTCATAACATAGCATGCAGTATTAATAGCCTCAGCCCAAAAATATTTAAGTAAGTTATGGTCATTCAACATAGTTTTACCCATTTCTTGTAGTGACCTATTCTTTCTGTCTACTACATCATTTTGTTGAGGTGTCCTAGGGGCAGAGAAGTTATGTGATATGCCCTCTAATTTACAATATTTTTCTATGCTTTCATTTTTGAATTTCGTGCCTTTATCACTTCTTATGTGAGTGATTTTATATCTTTTTTCATTCTGAATTCTCCGGCAAAGTTTGGTGAATTGTTCACATGATTCATTTTTATGTGCAAGAAACAACACCCATGTGAATCTAGAAAAGTCATCCACAATTACAAAAGCATAAGATTTACCACCAAGAATTTGCACAGAATTAGGACCAAATAGATCTAGATGAAGCATCTCCAAAGGCCTAGTAGTAGATATAAATTTCTTTTTCTTAAAACTAGATTTTGTTTAATTACCCATTTGACATGCATCACATATTTTATCCTTTATAAAAGACATCTTAGGCAAGCCTTTAACTAGCTCTTTTCTAACAAGTTTAGACAGTAAATCCATGCTAGCATGCCCTAAATGCCTAAGTCATAACCAACTAACTTCATTTATAGCAGAAAAACATGTCACTTGTTATAAAGCTAGATTATCAAAAGAGGTAGTATAAAAATTTTCATGTCTATCAGCAGTAAAAGGTACTTTATGATCCGTTTTATTTTCTACTATGCATTTGTCATTTTCAAAAGATACTTTATATCTAATGTCACACAACTGACTTATGCTAAGTAGATTATGCTTTAGCCCATCAACCAGTAAAACATTATTAATAGTAAGAGAGGAATCCTTACCAACCTTACCTACCTCGATGATGCGTCCTTTGGCATTGTCCCCAAATGTTACATAACCTCCATCCTTGGGAATGATTGATGTGAATTTTCCCTTGTCGCTGGTCATGTGTCGTGAGCTCCCATTATCCAAGTACCATTTGGTCGTGGAGGAGGACAATCTTAGGCATACCTCATCCTCGTGTGCCATCAAGCACAGATTAGCGAATTGGTCCCATGAAGTCCCAGCCTTCATGGCTTTCTTCTTTTTCTTAGCCTCCTTTTTCAGCAGTGGGCAGTCAGGTTTAATGTGCCCCACCTTGTTGCAGTTGTAGCACATAGGAGTATTTGATCTTTCCTTTCTTTTGCTGGACTCACCCTTCTTATTAGCGGAGTCTTTGTATTTTCTAAATGGCTTTCTGTTCTTCCTGAAAAATCTGCTAAACTTTTTGGTTAGCATGACCATTTCATCATTAGTGTCAGATTCACTATATTCACTAGACGTGTTAGTAAATGCTTTTAGTGCAGTCACTTTCTTAGCCCTGTTATGCTCATTAAGTCTTTCATTTATGGACAATTCATAAGTGATCAAGGAACCTATTAGTTCATCTAAGCTCATGGCCTTAAGGTCTCTATCCTCACCAATGGCCATAGCCTTGGCTTCCTAAATAGGAGGTAAGCCTATAAGGATCTTCCTGATCATCTCATATGTTGGATAGGTCTTTCCTAATGCATGCAGTGAGTTTATAATGTGTGTGAATCTAGTGTACATGCTCTGAATGGACTCACCTACATTCATCCTAAAGGCCTTGTACTCACTGGTCAACATATCTATCCTACTGTCTTTCACATCTCTGGTACCCTCATATGTGACATCTAGCTTATCCCATATTTCTTTTGCAGTAGAACATGTCATAATCCTATTAAATTCATTTACATCAAGAATACAATATAAAATATTCATGGCAGTGGCATTAAGACTAACAGCTTTCATATCATCATCATCATATTCATCCTCAGTCTTAGGAACCCTAGCTGCACCCTCAGCTTTCATAGTAGGAACATAGTTTCCCTTAGAGACAATCCTCCACACCTTCCAATCAATATTCTGAAGGTAGATGAGCATCCTTTTTTTCTAGAAGGTGTAATTAACACCACTGAAAACAGGAGGTCATGTGGAAGATGGTCCCTCAGGGAAAGGGGTCACGGAGCTATAATCCATATGTAATCTTTTTGAAAAATAACAACTAGTCTATGCTACGTGGCTTTGATACCACTTGTTAGCTTTAATGTGATCCTAAGAGGGGGGTGAATTGGTATATTTAAAATTTATCTCCTAGGTGTTCCTTCTAACAGCAGTATGTTCACAAGCCTATGGTCAATCTAGTGCAAGTAATATAAATGTATCAGAAATTAAGTAAAGCAGTTTAATTACTCACACAAGCACCGGAAAGACATAAAGAGAGTGTGACAGGCAGATATGTTATCGAGGTTCAGCCAACTGCCTACGTCCCCGCCTTGGTTAACCAGCACAAGGATTATCACAATAATTTGCTCATTTAAACGGGTGGAGCGGCACCTATACAAATCAGGTCAATTAGCATAAGGCTGACCTCAACCTATGCACCAATCCTTACCGGTTTGGATTACTGCCCCCTTAGGCCATGCCTGGAATCTCTCAGATATACAATCAAATAGTACAACATGAAAGTGCTTTCACGTAAAGCATATTTGTACCCAAATGTGTTCAATCACATACACCATAGATGATTTAAATTGTAAGCTCAGTGTGGTCTAAATAGTTCAACTCTCAAATATATTTTCTATCAGTGTTATACGTACATGAGAGTGTCAACGAGCAATCTTTGTATTTCAATGTGTTCTTAATCAAGATGCTTAAACAAAGATATTATGCAAGTTTCAAACATTTCAACTAGTGTATATGCTGGGTTTGCAACGCAAAGCAATCTTTGTATTCAGCAAATAATATAAACTTGAATAGATATTGCCACAAAGATTTGTATATCAAACACAAATATCTTTTAACAACAATGTTAATATGAATACCACAGGATATTTGAGTAAGTTTGAAAGTATTTTTGCAAGCCAAAAACAAATACAAACTTCCAAAGATATTGCAATGAGAATGCAACACTCGGAAGTTCACCACAATCCTTCTTAGGGTAGGCTTATTAGAAAAGTCTCCTAAGAATGCTTAGGTTATGCTCTCGTAAAAATTGAACCAAGAACTCATGAAATGAGAGAGCAAACCTCTAAATGAACACACTCAATACACTTACAAATGATACAAAGAAGTGAGGAAGGTAAGTTTGAGTGGATTTGGAAATAGTATGAGCAGTAGGAAGTATTTAGCTTGAGAGAGAAATATAGTTTTTTTTTTTTTGCTAATCAATCCCTAATTTTCCCAAATGAAAGGGTATGTATAGACATACCAGAATTTTTGACCGTTGGGGACCTATTAGGGATTGTTAGAAAAGTTTAATGACGTTTAAAATATTTTAACCCTGTTTAAAAAACCACGGTAAAAATCAGGGCAACCCAAGAGGTCTGGTCGACCAGAAATGTTCCGGTCAACCAGGTCTCATATGGTTCGGTCGACCAGGGGGATTTTGAACTAAAGGCTTGGTCGACCAGGAGAAGGCAATTTTTCAAATCTCTGAAGATCAGTCGACCAGGCCATTTTGAATTGGTTGGTTTGGTCGACCAGACCGTTAGGATTTTTCTTCAGGACTCTTGGTCAACTAGGTAGTTGGAGTACAAAACTGGCTCGGTCGACGAGATGGTCAAAATGTTGACCCAGGGAGGTTTTGGTCGACCGGGACTTTTTGAACTACTTAGTTCGGTTGACTAGGACCTTGGTCAACTGTTGACCCAGGTCCAGTTCGGTCGACCAGGCCAAAATGAACTATGTTCGTCGGTCGACCGAAAGTGCACCAAGTGTGCATTTCGGTCCCGTTTCAAAACATACAAACCCTATTCAAGTGCCTAACAAACATATGTACAAATGTATGTGTCCTAAGGTCATTTATGTCCAAAATTAAGAATACACCGTGTCGCGGCGTCCCGGGAGCGCGTGTGCCCCGGGCGGCGAAATTAAAATCATTTTGATATTTTTATGGAAAAACATGGAATGTCGGAGTCGCCGCTAACCTTTAGTGCGGTTAGAACACATGATTATTACCCCGTTAGGGGTAGAATCGGTCTACATTACCAGAGTTGGGGCCGGGAGTTCGGTTACACGAGGGGAAGGTACGAGCACCCCCTACGCGCCCGTTCTTATGAACGGTACCTAATTAATTTGAAATTATCCCTAAGTTAATCTAATAATTCTTTAAATTACTCCTTTTTATGAATTTATAAATACATGTAAAAATAAATAAATAAATAAAATAATAAATAAACAAAGATAATATATACATATATATATATATATTCCCTCAGAGCTTAGGGTACGTGATGCCCGAACGCTCATACCCCCGCAATAAAATCATAGGGATAACATACACACAAAAATAAATAATGCTATAAAATAATAAAAATAAATATCATAATACATAATACAAAATATGAATATACCCAAGAATCAAAAATACTAAAAATATTTAATATTAGTAATAATTAAAAGTGATGACAATATTGACAATAATATTACTATAATAATAGTCCTATACTAATAATATCCTATTAATATTGCGACGCTACACTATAATAGTAGTATATAGTATCATAATAATACCATACTAATATACATAGTAAATATAATAGTACTAACAACGAATAAATAACTATAGTAAATAATAAATATGATAATAATAGTAAGTAATAAATGATAAGGATAATAATAAATAATGATAGGAATAATAACAATATTTATGGTAATAATAATATACACATTTTATTTTCTTTAATATTGACACCCGGTTAAAGATTCAATACACACGTATATTGGCAATTAATTAATGAAACAAATCAAATTAAAGACAAACAAACAATGAACTTATGGAAACCTATTCAAGCCCTTATCAATATATAAACAATGAGTATGGTAACTTCTAGACTTATAGTAATAAATCAAATCAAATCCAATATACAATCCTACATAGTTAACATGATAATTTACATTACATACCATACAAAATAATGAATTATATCATATACATGATAATAGAAACAATATAATAAACCTTAATATACCTAAATTATATGTGCATAACAACCTTATAACCTAATAAACCATAATAATAAAAATGATATGAAATAATATATTACCACATTACCTAAATACATACATGACAAAAATACCAATAAACAACAATATTGCAAAATACCATTAAGAGCTATGACTTAAATAATACAAATTCAATAATAATCTTTAAACATCAAGCAAACATTCAATATGAACAAAGATCCTACACCAAAGAAATATAAACCAATTAGTATTTAATATGCCTAAACAAGAATAATAAAAACTTAAATATGAACCAAAATCCTGCACCCAAGAAAAGTAAATTGATTAATATTTACCATTATAAGAATAAAAAAAAAAAAAAAGGGTATTAAACAGTAAAGATAATAGTAAATAATATTGATTATATAACAAGTATAATAATAACAAGTAAAATAACAAGAAAAAAAAAAAAACTTAACTAAATAATAATAAATAAAGGTCAATGTGTGCATATACAGCATGCATAAAAAAATAAAAATAAATAAAAATAAGAATTTCAACTTTGTAAAATGCAAACTGAACCTATATATATTCGTGTGTGTGTGTGTGTGTGCAGTGTGTGTTTGTGTGCTGCTGTGTGCGTGAGTCTGTGCGTGTTGCTGTGTGAATGAGTGTGTGCAGATATAGGAGAGGGAAGCAGAGGACTCACCAAGGGGGTTGCCGGAGATGTTGACTCCTCTAGGCGACGACGATGGAGGCTCCAGCTGCTTTCTCTGGCGACGAAGATCCGGTTCTTTTCTGCGTTTGGCGTTGCTGAAGACGACGACCTGCACGGGCGTTGATGCTATTGGTACGCTGGCTGTGGGCGAGACGAGGCTGACGGGGGTGAACGACGGTGACGGAGACGGGAGCGAGCGACGACAACGGTGCGGTGGCGATGGAGTGTTTGACAATGGTGCTGCGGCAACAGTGCGACTGTGTGACGACAGGCGAGTGAGGATTTACGCGGTGACTTCAAACCAGCAGAACTTCATCGTTGGAGGAGTACAAGGAGGTGGCGAGTGAGAGAGAGGATTTGGAGATGGTGGCGAGGGAGATCAGAGGCAGAACCTCTGCTGCGGCGAGGGCGGCGGTAATAGTTGCCGTGGAGCCGAGGATGGTGGTGGGAGTGCACGGCGCGGAGCCTCTGCTTGGTGCGGTTGCAGCGAAGGTGTTCAGGTATGAGCAGTTTTCAGGGAGGTTGGCTCGCGGTGGGGATGCTTGCCGGAGCAAGGATAGTGGCCGGAGGGACGTTGCAGAGGAGGGTGGAATTGAGGGGGCAGAGCTGTGCCTGAGAGAGTTGCTGGCTAGGTTTTTTTCTTTTCTTTTCTTTGGTCGTGCCCAGCTGTGTGTGCGCCCCCCCCTCGGCTGTTTTGCGCTGTGGCTGCCCTCTTCTTATGAAAAAAGAAAAATTTGAAAAACAAACCCTAAAAAAAAAAAATTCCTTTTTCAGTTTTTGGTATTTTTTCTTTTTTTGGAAATAATATATACTACTATTATGGTTATAAGGAAATAATAATAATAATAATAATAATAATAATAATAATAATAATAATAATAATAATAATAATAATAATAATAATAATAATAATAAGTATAGCAAAATAATAATAATAGCAAAATAGTAATAACAAAAATACATAAATAAATAATAATAGTATAAAAAATAATAATGATAGTAAAATAATAATAATAAATACTAAAAATGTTAAAAATAATAATAACAAAAATAAATAATGATAATAATAATAATAATAATAATAACAGGATAAATAAATAATAGTAATAATGATAATGAAGGTAAAAATACTAATAATAATAATAAATAAATAATAAATAATAATAATAATAATAATAGTAATAATATTATTCCTAAAGATAAAAGTACTAATAATAATAATAATAATAATAATAATAATAATTAAAAATAATATTAATAATAATGAAAATAATAATAATAATAATAATACTAATTAATAATAATAATAATAATAATATGGATAAATGAAATAATAAAAATACTACTAATAATAATAATAATAATAATAATAATAATAATAATAATAATAATAATAAATATATTGGGCCAGGGTAAAAATGGGGTGTCTACACACTGAAAAAGTCCGGTGTCGGTTGAAGGGAAGGCCCTAAGGTCATTCTACGGTCACTTTTTGGTTTGAGATTACAAAATAAACCATGCATGTGTTGTGTGTGCTTATTACAAACCAAATAACCTAATTAGTATTATAGACCAATTTGACCACTAAATATATATTACAATTGAGAACGTAAATTTGTCTTCATGCTTTAAGCTTTCACGTGCCATCAATGTTTCTGTTAATATAGACCTACACATGAACTAGATATTTATTAAATACAGGAGTATTTGTCATTATCAAAACCGGGGGTGACCTATAAGGTCAACAAAGTTAATTTTCATATTTCCCAAGTCTTTTAGAGTGTTTCCAAAGTTTTCACAAGGTTTGGGGACCAAGCAATCCAATTTGGAAACTTTCCCTCGTTGTCTTAATTTGAAAATGATGAAGGTTAGTTGACTGAGATTATTAGGGTCAATTGCTTGATCTTTTATAGAACACAAAATTTTGAAAGTTAGTGTAGTGTCAGTCGCGTGAGCTTTTACTGTTCAGTATATTTCAAAAGTCTGTACTGAGTCAATTGCATGATTCTATTATGTTTTCTCAAATTTTTTAGTATACAAATGTCAGTAAACTGATGAAACACTATCAGACGCCTGATCTTACAACTTTCAAAAATTTCAAAAAAATTTGATTTTAAATCTTTAATCTTGGAAAATTTAATTGAGTCTTTAAAACATTTTTCGAGGTTTTAAAAAATAGATCTCTAAGTCCATAACATTTATGTTGAGATTTGTGAAGTACTTACATGAGACTTCTTAAGATTCTAACTTTCTAAAACACTAAGTATTCATGCTTTTTGCTTCCATTCTTTGACTCTATCTTGTATTCATTCTTCAATAGAATTTCAACTCCATTAAATCTTCTATCTTTGAGTCCAAGCTTTTAATGAACTTCATCAAGCACTTGAGATCTTGAACCTTTCATTAAAACCATTTGAATCTTGAAATATCATCACATAACAAAATATGTTAAGTTCCCTTGATTTGTTATCATCAAAATAAGATTATTAAGTCTTTCTAGGCCAACAATCTCCCCTTTTTGATGATGAAAAATAAGGAGCAAAAATGAGTGAGGCTTAAAAAGACTCCTCCTTACAATAAGCATACTCATAACAAAATTTGGAAAGTAAATCATTTATTTATATGATTGCATATTATATTGCATCAGATTTAGTTTCAGTTCATCAATTTCAATTTAAGTTCATATTTCAAGATCATCAATGTTAAGTTCATATTTTTCAATTCATAATATTAGTAGTTTATAGCATAAGTGTATATCCCAATTCAATCTCATACTCCATATTTTAGTTTAGTCTTAGTTTTGCTCTTGTTTCAATTTTTGCTCAAAATTTTTCCCCCTTTTGACATCGATTAAAAAGAGATGAGACAATAAACACAAACACACTAAAGCATAAAGTAGTATTAGCACAATAATAGAAAATAAAATTCATCATGTTGTAATCAAGGAGTCCAAAACCAACATGAGAATTTACAAAGCAAATGTCTGAAATACAAATTTCAACAAAAAACAAATATCTAAGCATTTGCAATTGTATCTTCATCTTTAGTTCCTTCTTCATCTTCTTCCTTATCTTCTTATTCTTCTTCTTCGGTGCTTGCTTCTCTTGTCTCCATTGGATCTTTTCCTCATGAAGAACCAACTATATGCTATTCAATACAACCAAATTGTTGATCTAGTGAAGAATAGTTAACATGAAGAGCAGCAAAGTTGTTCTGAAGAGTTCAAAGAAAAACTCTTATTTCACCATAGAAATTGTTGAATTGACGATGGTAAGCTAAAAACCAAGATGATGCATCATCAATTGGAGGAGTAGGGTGCTGAGCTGGTTGCTAAACTAGTTGTTGTTGTTCCTAAGCTTGTAGACATCTACGATTAAACTTAGGAAACCAACCTTGATCAAGTTTCTCATAACCCATTTGCTTAAGTGTAGTAGAGGTGAAGATGTCATAATGGGTTCTCTTAATGAACAAGTTAGAAGGAGAGGATACGTTTAGATGGGCAAAGATGAGATTCAAAATTCCTTCATAAGGAAGAATTACTCTGTGGGCTTCTATTCTAGAGATCATCCATTTTAGAATTAAACTTGGTAAATCAAGCTTCTATCCTTTGAGTAAGCACCACATGATGAAAAGATCTAGATATGAAATGTAGTCATGTGATCCTACCCAAGGCAAAATATTGTATGTAATGATCTTCTGGAGGATCTGTGCTTGAAGATTCAATTGCTTGTACAGTGGAAGATGTCCAAAATAAATTGGTTCTTCAATCATATGATCAAAGGCAAAAAAATTTCAGGAGTAAAACCTTGTTCCATAATCCAAGATTGTCCAACGGATGGATATACAAAATCTCTTTGTCGGAAATTGAAAATGGTGGCCAAGGTCTGAGGAGTCAGGGTAATTGATTTTCCCATGACTTCGATAGACGTTATTGTCTCTCCTTTAACCGTATTTGCATAGAAAATATTAACAAGGTTTGGAAAAACACCCTTAGCTTGATAGATGATGAGTTTATTCCAACCTAATGCTCTAAACATAGGTAGAATATCAAAAAAGTTTTCGTCAAAGAAATTGATATCCAAAACTTTACCAAAAAAGGGTTTTGTCGAAAGAAATTAACAAGGTTTGGAAAAACAAGCCATTGCTCAATAGATGAGCTATCGTATTTCCTGGAGGATGATGCCTTATTTCCAACTATTTTTGTACGTGGCATGATGATTTCAAAGAAAATAACTGGTAAAACCCTAGAAAACAGTGAGAGAATGTTGTAGGAAGATGAGATTCAAGGTTGAAAAGGAGGATTTTGAGAGATGGAGGCACTTTGGAACGAAGGAGAATAGTTGGATGAGAGGAGAGAAATAGGGCCAAGTGCTTAGGAATTTGAAAGGTTAGGATTTCACGCACTTTAGGTATTTAAATCGCTGTCAGTCAGTTGACTAATATTGCGGGTCAGTCACTTGACAATTTTAGCGCATTTAAATTTACCAAGAAAGTAGCGAGTCAGTCGACTGAGGCTCAATGGGTTAGTTGCCTGACCTTACTAATCCTGAAAATTGAGAAAGTCGGAGAGAGTTTACTCAACTGTGACTTATTTTTCAGTCATCTTACCTCACTTGCCTTTCAATGTATTCTTGGCTACACATCCAATTTTTTCTTTAAACAACTTCTCTACTACGCAATAAGCCTAGTTCTCGTCTTATAGAGATAAACCTAATAGGTTTTGTAAATATATCAGCCCATTGATCACTTGTATTCACAAATTCAAGTAAGATGTCTTCTTTTTTGCATAGGATCTCTTAAGAAGTGATGCCTTATGTCTATATGCTTGGTTCTTGAGTGTGATATGGGATTTTTTGGAAATATTTATGGCATTGTTACCGTCACACTTTATAGGTACAGTTGAATATTCAAAATTGAAATCTTTCAATTGTTGTTTCATGTAGAGAGTTTGTGCACAACAATTACTTGCTGCCACATACTTAGCTTTAGCAGCAGATAGGGCAATAGCATTTTGTTTCTTGGCAAGAGATCTTCCTAAAGAGTGGCAAGTACCACTTGAACTTTTTCTATCAATTTTACATCAAGCATAATCAGCATCCAAATAACTAATTATTTCAAAGCCTGTGTGAAAAGTAAGGTGAACTCCCAAAAGAGGGGGTGAATTGGGTTTTTAAAATTTCTTTAAAAAATTCCTTACGTGAATTTTAATCTTAGTAATATATACTTTTAGCAATTTTCCAACAACCACAATACCATTAAGTTTAACCAATATTCTTTCTCAAGTTCATATCTTTGATATTGACACTCAGTTGATTAAATTCTAAAATTCAGATTATAATGGTTTTAAAATAAAACTCAGATTTCAAATTCAAAACTCATATTTTATTCCTCTACTCGAAACAATGAAATATAATTTTTAGATATTCAATTTTTGAAAACTTTTAATTTAAAATACCTTGCAGCTGTTTTAAAATTCGAAATCAAAACTTTAATGAATTTATCAAACCAACCAACTAACTAATATATGTTGAATTTAAATGTGCTTCGAAATCAAGATTCCAACACTCCCAAAGGTTTAGCAAGATATAAAGATCATACATGCATTTAATATCTTTGCAGAATTTAAAGAGAGTAGGGAGAAGAGCTTAGAACCAGATTTTTACAAGGTTCGACCTGCAGCCTACGTCCTTGCCGCAAGCAACAACTGTGAGGATTCCAACTTTTTATTAGGCAAAGTTGCAACCTCTCTCCTTCTCTCGTGGAGATTCCTCTCTAAAAAGAGTACCTCTTCTCATTAGCCAGTAGTTCAACAACCCTGAATCGTCAAAACAAAATAACAAGAAAAGCAAATTTTGTTGTCGTACTATGAACACTCTCAGTTAGAGCAGATTTGTACAAGTTAAAAGCATAACATACTTCAGCAAATAAACAATATAAATAGATGAAGCTCAAAGTACATATCACCGGGGTTCTTTTATAGATTGTAAAACTTAGTTAGAGCACAGGAACCATAAGCTTTAATTCAGCAAGTGCTCAACAATAGCTTTCAACAAATTTTTCAGCAAGAACACTTTGAAAGTATGAGAATTTGATCAATAGCTAATTGTTTGTAATTGTTGGTGTGATTAATCTTTAGGTTTAACATTTATTTATAGATAGAAAAAGTAATATTTTGTATTCCCCAACCTTCTTGGAGTGTTTCCCAAGTTTTCATAAAGTTTAGAGACCAAATAATCAATTTTGGAAACTTTCCCTCGTTGTTATAAATTTAAAAAATCGATGGTTAGTCGAGTGTGATTCACAGAGTCAGTCACCTGATCTTTTATAATTCGACAAAATTTGAAACACGGAATGGGGTCAGTCGCTTGATGCTATTCTATTTGCTCAATTTAGTCAGCATAAAAAAGTCAGTCAAGTGATCAAACATGATTAGTCGCCTAAAGTTACAACTTTCCAAAAACTTTGATGTTTAACACTTTAAACCTTTGATTTAGTACAACCTAATTGATATTTAATTAAAAAAACATTTTCCAGGGTTTTCAAAAATTGGTCTCTAAGTCAATAATGTTCCTTTAGAGCTTCAACCATTTATATTGACATTTATGAAGTACTTACATGAGGCTTCCAAAAACTTATACATTCTAAACGCTAAGTCTTCATGCTTTTGCTTCCATTCTTTGAGTCTATCTTGACTTCTGTCTTCAATATACTTTAGCTTTATTAGATTGTCTATCTTTGAGTCCAAGCTTGTAATATACTTCATTAAGAACTTGAATTCTTGAGCCTTTTATCAAAGACACTTGATTCCTGAAACATCACTTAACCAAATATGTTAAGTTCCCTTGATTTATTATCATAAAAATAAGATTCTTAAGCCTTATTAGGCCAATAATCTTACCCTTTTTAATGTTGATAAATAAAGTGTAAAAATGAGTAAGCTTTAGAAAAGGCTCCCCCTTGCGATAAGCATAGTCTTAACAAAAATTTGTAAGATACATCAGCATATATCATGAGTGCATTCTAACTCAGTGTTCATTTCAAAGATCAATTTTCAATATCATGCTTATATATCAAAATTACTATCAATATCATACTCAATGTCACATCATGTCATAATTCAAGATCAATATCATGCTCATATATTTCATTTCATAGTTGAGTCAATATTCAGTAATTCATATCAATTCATAGTTAGCAATATTCATGTCATAAGTCAGTGTCATGCCCAATTTTTTGCCCAAAAATTCTACCTTTTTTGACATCAATCAAAAAAAGTAAAACATCAAAACAAACATATAAGTATGAAGACAAAGAGAAATCATAAGCAAATATTAGTAGAATGCTCTAAAAGATAAGCAATAAGACCAAAAAGCATGTATAAAAATAAATAAATAAATAAATAAAAACAACAACAACACAAAGCTTCTTTTAACACAATTATAGATTGTTCATATAAAAAGTAGATCTAAGAAACTCCAGCATCTGTATCGTCGTCATCATCATCATCATCAGAATCTTCATATTCTCTTTCTTCATCATCATCAGACTCAACTTCCATCGGAGCCTTTCCTCATGAAGAGGAAGTACTAATCATATGCTGTTCATTCTGGCCAAGTCACTGATCTAGAGAAGTGAAGTTCACCTGAAGAGAGTTGTAACTAGAACGCATTTCTGCACTAAAATATGTGCACTGCTGATGATAAGCAAGAAACCATGATGGTGCATCAATCTGAGGTGCTGGTTGATTAACCTAGGGTGGAGATGAGCTTGTCTACAATGACATACTTGTTTAGGAACCCGTTCTTGGTCCCATTTTTTATAACCCATCTGTTTGAGTGTTGTAGCCAAGAAAAGATCATAGTGGGTTTTCTTAATGAATGTTAATGCAAGAGTGAATACACCTAAATGTGCAAAAATAAGATTTAACACTCCACCATATGGGAGAGTGACATGACATGCTTCTTCCCTGGTTACCATTCATTTTAAAATCAAACTCTGCAAGTCCAACTTCTTTCCTTTAAGAATGCACCACATAATGAAGTTATCCAAATAGGAGATGTAGTCATGAGATCCTGCTCGTGGTAATATGTTGTAGGTAATGATTTTAAGCATAATCTATGCTTGATGATTTAGTTGATTGTATAATGGCGGGTGTCCAAAATATACAAGGTCTTCATTCATAACTAATGGAAAAAATTATTGTGGCATGAAGTCCTATGCCATTATCCATGAAGGTCTAGTATGAGGACATTCAAATTCTCCTTGCTTGATATTCATGATTTAAGCTAATGATTTGGGAGTCAGAGCTATGGATTTTCCCATTACTTCGGTAGAACTAACTGCATCGCCTTTAACCATATTGGTGTAGAATAACTTAATCAAGTTGTGAAAATATCCCTTAGCTTGATACGTGACAAATTTCTTCCATCCTAGTGTCTTAAACATAGGCAAAATTTCAGGAAAATCAGAATCAAAGAAAGTTGTATCCAAAATTTTACCGAGGATCGATTTCGTTGAATGAAGGTGAGTTCGATATAGTTGGTTGGCATGTTGAGACACTAGCTATTGTTCAACCGAAAAGCTATCGTCTTGCCTTGAGGACGATGCCTTTTTGTCTAGCAACTTTAATTCATCGCATTTTGATTTCAAGAGACAATCAAATGATAAAACCCTGGAAATTCATGAGGGAAAGGTGTAGGTTGATGTTCTTTAAGATTTAAACAAAGGATTTGGAGTGAAGAAGCACTTGGGTTCAAAGGAGAATGAGTGTAGGAGAGGAGCAAAACAGAGTCCAGTGACTAGGGATCTGAAAGTTAGGATTTCGGGTATGTTTGGTATTTAAGCCATCGTCAGTGAGTCAATTTATATCAAGGGTAAGTCGCCTAACAATTTTAGGGCACTTAAATTTCCCAAGATAGTAGTGAATCAGTCGATTGAGGTTTAGAGAGTCAGTCGCCTGACCTTACTGACCTTTCAATTTCTAGTTTACTACTTATTGAATATCCTCTTTAAAAAAATTATTTTCTATGTAATAATCAGTTTGCTTCCAGATTCTCTTTCTTTTGATTTATCTCTTTTCCATTTTACCAAGCTTTAAATGACTTTCCAAATTGGCTTATTGAAGCATATGACTTCTTTGATTTCGAAGATAATCCTTGGACAATCAATCCATTGATTGTGGCAAACAATGCCATTTTTTATATTATATTCATTTAATTCAATATAATAGTTATCAAATAAGCTTAGACACTTATTCTTTAAGATTTTCATATTTTATTTCAATCTTGGTCACTACTCTTGTTTAAGTTGTGGTTTTGTGAACTTTCTAAATTTTAAGTAGTTGTTTCTGATATGATCATTGAATTGAAGCTATTAAGTTATTACTGTTGGAATTCGTGTATTCCCAAGAGAGGGGATGAATTGGAATTTTAAAAATTCTTCCTAGGTTAAACCAGATATCAATAGTATTTTGCAACCTAGGGTCTTTCTAATCAAATTCCAATACCCACAAGAATTTAACTGAGTAAATAATCAAAGTGAGTAAGCAAGCTCAGTAATTCATAATCATTCAAAATGAATATGTAAAATAACAGAGCATTAAAAAATAACATATAGTTGCGAAAAATAAATTGCGGAAATATAAAGTGCACACACGGTATGTTATCAGGGTTCGACCAATACTGCCTAAAACCTCGCTTCAAGCTCGCAAGCAAGAGATTTCACTAAAGTTGCTCACTTGCTGGTGGAGCGACACTGTTTACAACCTCCCTCTCCTTACTGGGCAAGGGAATACCCCAGGTCAGATTAATAGGGCGGAGCCCAACCTTTACAACACCTTACCAAGATGGTGCACCTAGTTCTCTTAACTGAGTTTGAACCAGTTCGGTGCTCTCCTAACCGAGTCTGAGCAATTCCAAGGCTAGTCTCCCTCTTCCAACCGCTTGTCGGGAATACAACAAATATTCAAATAAATTACTTTTTCGTACAATTAGAATGCTTCTTAAAAGCATATGTGTACAACAATAAGCACAAATACTATACTCATGTATGATATGCAAATAAGCTCAATGTGAGGATGTGACTTTCACAAAAATAATCTTTGAATAAAAATGTGTATGATTAGTACTCAAAGATTTTATGCCCAAATAAGAAATTTCTCCAAAAATATTTTTCTAAATAAGGTGCAGGAGAATCTAGGGTTTATGGCTCAAAAATATTTTCACAAGTACAATAAAATGAGCCTTTGAATCGTGCAATGGATGTGCAAGATTCACAAGCAAATAATATTAACTCCTAAGAATATTAATCAAATGAAATATGTGGGAGAAACTAAAATAATACTCTCAAAATAAGATATAAAAATACATGCAGGATGAGAGTAAATACCATTTAGATTTGTAAAAAAATTGCCCAAAGGATGTTAAAAGCAAAACTTTCTTGAAAGATTTAACAAAAAAAAATAATAAAGAGAGTATATGTTGAGTATAAAATTTGAGAGAGTTTTTGGGCTAATCCACTTGCTAATTATAAGTATTGAGCGGGTATATAGAGTTGGGTAAAAATATAATAGTTGGGGACACGTTGGGAATTTTTAGAAAATATTAATTAATTTTTAAGCATGTTTAGGCATTTAAAAAAATGGCTGACCCGAGAGGTTCGGTTGACCTTGTTCAAGGTTCAGTCGACCACATTCCTAAGTTCGGTCGACTAAGGAAAATTTGAACTATGGATTTGGTTGACCATCTAAGGGTGATTTTGAACCCTACGTAGGTTCAATCAACCATGGCTTAGGTTCGGTTGACCATCTTTGAGGTTCGGTTGACCAAGGCTATTCTGAACTATGAGTTCGGTCGACCAAGTTGGTGGAAAAGTGAATTTTTATAGTTCAATTGACCGAGGAAGGTTCGTTCAATTTGGGTCGGTCGACTGAATCTTTGACTTATGTCAACTTCTTAGTTCGGTCAACTAAGGTCAAATGACTTTGTGATCGTTGGTCAACCAAGGCAAGTGAAATTCCTATTTTGCCCCTAATTTTGACCTTTAACAAAATTTCCTTCTAAATGTATTAGTGTGGTTTTTAAGTGAGGGATTTTTCCATGAAATATTTTGTGTCCTAAGGTCAGCTATAGTCCTTGTTCGGTTCCCTACAGTTGAGGCTTTTGAATTAAGCCAAAAAATCCAACATTGGTCGACCTTTGGTCAACCGACATCTGTTTTTTGCCACAATTTTAACCCTAAATTCATTTTGAAACCCTTGTATGATTTGAGGATTTTAGAAGAAGGTTTTCAGTGAAAAATGTTAGTCCCTAGGGTCTATCTATGGTTGTCCTAAGCTTATCAATCACATCATGCATGCAATGGATTATTATATACCAAATAATAAACTACATGCAATACAATAAAATTAAATGTCTTCTTTTTTATCTTTTGCTCTTCACTTCATGGAGTATGCCAGGTTTATATGCATTAAGATTCATCTTGGCCTCCATTTCCCTTAATCCTTATGTGTGTGCCGAAATATGAACCTATTCACAAATTAAGTACACACATAAGATATAGATGCTTTATCAACATCAAAATAGGGGCCAGACTAAAAAGGCCAACAATTACTAACTTATATAATCTCTGAAAGACTACTTAGGTGCATTTAAATGAAACTTATATGCACTTGCACTTGTACTTACTTAAGTATGTATATCCTATTGATTTATTCAACTCTTAACCAACTAAGCTACAGATTTTTACTTTGAATCTTCAATGAATGTTTGATTAAACAACAGGGTCTCAAAATAACTTAGGATCTGCAACATTACTAGGACTCTTTTAACTCAATCTTCCAAATCTCAAGTTTATTTAAAGAGCAACATATGTCATGCTTAGATTTTTAACCTTAAGTATTTATAACCTTTCATTTGACAATTCAACTAAGGTTATTCTAAATCTTCCCTTATAGTTGATATTATGAATGATTTACCATGATATGCACAGTCAAGTTTCTATTAGATTCCTCATTTCACTCAGCTTTTTAGGGTTTCTATTATAGTAGACATTTCAATTTAGTAATTTACATTTTAAGTATTATCTACTATCAGAGCACACTTATAGTTATCGCTAAATCTATTCTTCTATTTGAGTTGGTTATCTTAAACCCTATAGGCTATGGAGACATTCCCATCCCTTTTATTTTAGTAGAAATTTAGCTTTCTGAATTCCTAAAAAGGGAATGACTATTCCTAAGACCTATGGAGTCCTTAGTTTGTGAACTATGTTTTCATCTTGGTACCCATACTTTCTTCGGACTTAATGGTTTAATGAGAGATGCTTCTTTTACTTTCCAAACCTCACATTTTCTCTATAATGGACATTCAAACTTTATATGTCTCTTCTTCTTACATAAGAAGCATGTGGTGTGGGTGTAAGCATTTGAGGAGGTGCTAGCATAGTCTTTAGAGGCTTTTACAAAGTACCCTTTGTAGAGGTTCTTTTTCCTTGTGTTCTCAACTCCATTGAATCCTATGCCCTCTTTATCCAAAAATATTCTTTGTGATCCAACCATTTTATCAAGATTTTCCTTTCCTCTAGTGAAATTGTAGATGATTTGGCTTGATCCTCAATTTTACTTTTAAGATCATAGATTTTCGGGTCTTGTATATTTTTGCCCTTCACTTGTAGCATTATTGGATCTTGAGACATTTTGTTGATTTTTCTTTCTAATTTAGATATATACAGATATTTTTCATTTTCCATGGAAGATTGGGATCTTAGATCTTCCAATTCTTTCATCACCTTTTCATTCTTACTTTCTAATCTCCTGATTTTTTAAGTCCGTTTCTCTTTCAACAAGATTTTTAAATTCCAGTTCTTTCATCACAGCTTCATTCTTATTTTTCAATGAAGTGCATCTTTTAGTTACTTTAACTAGAATCTTATGAGCCTTGAATAGTTCCATTTGTAGTTCTTTATAAGATGACATGCTTTCATCACTAGATTCACCAGATGAACTAGATTCATTGTATGAATTATCACAAGATTTAAATGAAAAGGCTTGTTCTTCATGATCGTCCTATGCCATAAGACAAGCATTAGCAACCTTTTCGTTACTTGATTCACTTTCTGAACTACTAGAAAAATATTGGCCCATGTAGTTGCCTTCATTATCTTTTTCTTTTTCTTTTTAGAATCCTTCTTGAGTTGTGGACAATTCGGTTTTATGTGTCTAACTTTCTTGCAATAATAGCATGTAGAAGGTTCTTTCTTTGTTTCCTTCTTATTAGTTTCTCCTTTTTCCATTTTCGAGTCCCAGAATTTATTTATTTTTTTCTAAGTATTTTTTCACGTTTTTTGGTTATGAAGACTATATAGTTATCATCCATTACCTCTTCATCTTAATTGCTTGAGCTTTCATCTGAGGTTTTAAATGCAATCGATTCCTTGGCTTTGGATTTTCCTCTAGTTCTTTCATTTATTGTCATCTCATAAGTGAGGAAAGATCCTATCAATTCATCAAGGGAGGTAGTTTTCAAGTTTCTTCCTTCCGTAATTGTAGTGGCCTTAGGTTCCCAAATTGATGGAAGTCCTCTAACGATTTTTCGGATCATCTCATAAGTGGAGTAGTTTTTTCCCTAAAGCATTGAGGGAGTTTATTATGTTTGTGAACCTAGTGTACATACTAGTAATGGTCTCATTAGGGTTCTTCCTAAATACTTCATACTTGCTTGTGAGCATATCGATTCTACTATCTCTTACATCAACCGTTCCTTCAAAAGTTACTTCAAGTTTATCCAAAATTTCTTTAGCTTATTTGCATCCCATAATCCTATTGAACTCATTCACATCTAGAGCACAATATAGTGCATTCATTGCACTAGAGTTTATTTGCAACATTTTGAAGTCATTATTTGTCATCCCTTTTTCTTCTTTTTGTGTTTCTTTATTATCTACGGTTTTGGTAGGGATGAGGTCACAATGTGTGACAACTTTCCAAGCTTTCCAATCCATGGTTTGCAGGTATATTCTCATTTGTTGTTTCCAAAAGGTGTAGTTAGCACTGCAGAAGATGGATGGTCTAGAAAAGGATTGACCCTCAGCAAAAGGAGATACACCTAGGTGTGCCATAGGGATCTTTATGTGGCTTCTAGTTTAAGATTTACTACAACTCCGCTCTAATACCAACTGAAAAGTAAAGTGAACTCCCAAGAGGGGGGTGAAAGGGTGTTTTAAATTTCTTTGCTTACTTTTGAATGTTGAAGTGTAGTCCCAAAAGGGGGGGGGGGGTGAATTGGGTTTAAAAGTTTTATTTTAAATCTTTTTATGAATTCTTAAACTCTTTTAATTCTTTCAATGATTTCTTAACTTTTTGTTGATTTAGCAATCACACAAAAACTTAGTTTCTTTTATTCAATCCACAACTATACAATTAAACAAAACTTAAACAACCAATTAATTGATTTACCAAGCACAAGTCAATGTATGCACTACAACACTATCAAGATTAATTCAAAGATAGATTTTAATGCTTGCAAGTTTTAGCACTTAAAGTAAAGATTGAGAATGTATGTTTGCTGATATAAAGCCTTGTATTAATGAATTTGATTCAAGCCCTATAAATAATGAAATTGATTTCTCAATTAGTTGCACAATCAACACTCTTTCCAAAAGCATAGATTTTAAAAAAAACTTTTTAGTTAAAGAGTCTTTGGGTGTTTAACTAATCAATGTACTCCCTTATAGTTTCTGAAAATTATTAATCAACCAACGTACTCCCTTTCGGTTTCCGCAATCCCAAAAACAAATTAAACTTCAGTTTATTTAATTTCCAAACTACGTAATATTTATGATCATAAAATTTAAAACATCCACGCAGTTTATAAGTATGCTTGAAAAATAAAGAGAGTAAGGGAAAGAGAAGGAGACCAAGGTTTTTACGAGGTTGGGCTTATCCCCAGTCTATGTCCTCGCCTTAGGCAAACCACCTAAGGATTCCACTATACCTATTCCTTTTCGGGCAAAACAAAACCGTTACAAGTGATACCCCACGCTCAAACACTCTTTCACTAGGTTAGAGCAACGCCTCTCCAAGCGATACCCCACGCTTGGGCACTCCTTCAATAGGTTAGAGTAATCACCTCTCCAAGTGACACCCCACACCTGGTCAACGATCCAACAACTTGGAATCTTCATGATCACGTTTCTTCTCTTAGATGAGATTCAGTGATTCATAATTCAAAGAAGAATCACCAGTTGCTTCAGAATTATCACAGCAATTTGATTTAGCAAGGTTGAGCAAGAGAGAGCTTTGAGAGTATGTGAGAGTTTCAGCTTGAGAATAGATTTTCAATTGCTTGGTTAATGTTTGATTTCACAAACCATATATTTATAGGCTTCGAAAAGTAATTTTGTGTTGCCTAAGGTTACTTGGATTGTCCCCCAAGGTTTAAGATAATTTGGGGCACAAGAAACTTAAATTTGAATTAAAAAACTTTTAAATTTCTAAACGTTAACATTGTTCAGACGTCTAAGGAGTCGAGCTCAGTCATCTGAGGTACTTTTAAAATTCTGAAAAAACTTAACTGCATACAGGGTCAAACATCTGAGGTTCACACTTTAGTCGTATGGGCCTTTACTGCCTCTTCAAGATTTTGACAAAAAAATCTTTAGAAGACTGAACTAATTCTCTAGTCATCTGAGCAAATTCTTCATACGTTTGAGGTTTTATCTTTAGTCGTCTGGGCAGACAAAAACCAGTTTTTCATATTTTTTTTCAAAAACCTCTTTGCTCTCTTGCTTTTGTTGATTCATAAAACTTTTTCCTAGGGTTTTTAAGATAGAGTCTCTAAGTCCATAACCTCTAAAGAGCTTCAAATATATTTTCATATGACATTTTGAAATGAAGTACTTACATCACATATCCTAAAGCCTTAGTACTCTAAGCTTTGAAGTCTTCCAAGATATTTGAATTTGAGTTCCTTTTGACTTGAGCTTGAGTAAGCTTTAGATATCTTCATGCTTTCATCATATTGGTGTTACTTGAGCTTTTGTTGGATCACTTTAAATCCGAATATGACTTTTTTACAACTTTAGTGATCTTGAGCTTGCATTTATACTTTCTTTTAATCCTTGTGTTTAAATATTCCTACAACATCACCTCTTTACCAACATATGTTAACCCATCCTTCATTTGTTATCATCAAAACAAGATTTGAAAGCCTTGTTAGGCCAACAACTTCGTATTTAAAAATTCCTTAGTTGAATTTTAATCTTAGCAATATATACTTTCAGCAATTTTCCAGCAACCACAATACTATTAAGTTTAACCAATATTCAATCTCAAGTTCAAATCTTTGATATTGACACTCAGCTGATTAAATTCCAAAATTCAAATCAGGATGGTTTGAAAATAAAACTCATATATCAAATTCAAAACTCAGATTTAATTCACTTACTCCAATTGATGAAATATAATTTTCAGATATTTGATTTTTGAAAACTTTTTATTTAAAATACCTTGTAGTTATTTTAATATTCCAAATCAAAACTTTGATGAATTTATCAAATCAACCAACTAACTAATGTATGCCAAATTTAAATATGCTTCAAAATCAAGATTCCAGCACTCCCAAAGGTTTAGAAAGACATAAAGATAGTACAAGAGTTTAATATCTTTGAAGAATTTAAAGAGAGTGGGGAGAAGAGCTTAAAACAAGATTTTTACAAGGTTCGGCATGTAGCCTACAACATTGCCCCACGTAATTTCTATGAGGATTCCAACTTTTTATTAGGTAAAGTTACTACCTCTCTCCTTCTCAAGTAGAGATCCCTCTCTAACAAGAATACCCCTTCTTGTTAACCAATGATTCAACGACCTTGAATCATCAAAACAAAATAATAAGAAAAGCAAACTTTGTTGCCTTACAATGAACACTCTTAGTTAAAGCAGATTTATACAAGTTAAAAGCACAATATACTTCAGCAAATAAACAATATAAAAAGATGAAACTCAAAGTAAACATTACTTGGGTTCTTTTTTAGATTGTAAAACTCTGTTAGAGCACAAGAACCATAAGCTCTAATTCAGCAAGTACTCAACAATAGCTTTTAGCAAGGCATTCAATAAGAACTCTTTGAAAGTACAAGAATTTGATCAATAGTTGATTGTTTGTAATTGTTGGTGTGACTAATATTTAGGTTTAACATGTATTTATATATAGAAAAAGTAATTATTTTGTATTCCCCAAGTTTCTTGGAGTGTTTCCCAAGTTTTCACAAAGTTTGGAGACCAAGTAATCAATGTTGGAAATTTTCCTTCACTATTATAACTTTAAAAAACCGAAGGTCACTCAACTGTGATTCACAGGGTCAATTACCTATCCTTTACAATACAGCAAAATTTCAAACACAGAATGGGGTTAGTTGCCTAAACCTATAAGGTCAGTCACCTGATGCTATTATGTTTGCTCAATTTAGTCAGCATAAAAGAGTCAGTCAACTAATCACACACGATTAGTCGCCTGAAGTTACAACTTTCCAAAAATTTTAATTTTTACAATCTTAAACCTTTGATTTTGTAAAAATTAATTCAGATTTATATTAAAAACATTTTCCAGGGTGAGTTTTCAAAATTGGTCTCTAAGTCAATAATGTTCCCTAAGAGCTTCAACCATTTGTATTGACATTTATGAAGTACTTACATGAGACTTCCAAAAACTTATACATTCTAAACCCTAAGTCTTCATGTTTTTGCTTCCATTCTTTGAGTTTATCCTGACTTCTATCTTCAATATACTTTAGCTTTATCATATTTTCTATCTTTGAGTCCAAGCTTGTTATATACTTCATCAAGCACTTGACTTTCTGAGCCTTTTATCAAAGACACTTGATTGCTGAAACATCACGTAACCAAAGATGTTAAATTCCCTTGATTTGTTATTATCAAAATAAAATTCTTAACCCTTGTTAGGCCAACATTGTGTCTTTAGGATACCATAGACCCAAGTCAATAGAACCTATTAAATATCTTAAGATTCTTTTGACGGCTATTTGGTGAGATTCCCTTAGAACTACTTGAAATCGAGCACACATGCATACACTAAACATAATTTACGATCTACTGGTTGTCAAATATAGTAGACTTCCTATCATGCCTCGGTAATATTTCATATCTACCAGTTTTCCTTTTTCATCCTTATCAAGACTTATAGATGTACTCATTGGGCTTCCTATTACTGAATGGTCATCGGTTTTAGCAACTAATTTCCATACTTTACTTCTTTCAAATTGATTTAATTCTCCTTGCATAGTTATTATCCAAGAATCATCACTTAAGGCTTCTTCTATAGTCTTGGGTTCTTCTTGAGATAGAAATGCATAATGATTACATAGATTTTTCAATGAGGATCTAGTGGACACACCACGTGAACGTTCACCAATGATTTGGTCTTTGTGGTGATTTCTTACAAACTTCCATTCTTTAAGTAGTTCCTATTTATCTATAGGTCCATCATTTGAGGTTGATTCATTGTTCTCATCTTTTAGTTCTTTAATTTCTAAGTCTTTTAATTTTTGTATTATTTCAGCTTCCTCAATATTAATTGTTTTGGTGAATGGATCTGCCTCATCAAAGGCTACCTGTATAGATACTATGATTGTGAGTGTTTTTTTGTTGTAGATTCTGAATGCTTTACTATTTAATGCATACCCTAGGAAAATTCTTTTGTCTGATTTTGCATCAAATTTTCTTAAGTCTTCTCTATCATTCAATACAAAACACTTACATCCAAACACATGAAAGTAAGATGTGCTAGGTTGTCTTCCTTTCCATAGTTCATAGGGGGTCTTATCTAGGCTTCATCTTATGGATACTCTATTCATCACATAACATGCACTATTTACTACTTCAACCCAAAAATACTTAAGTAATTTATGCTCATTAAGTATAATCCTAGCCATTTTTTGAAGAGACATATTCTTCCTTTCAATAACTCCATTTTGTTGAGGAGTTCAAGGTACTAAAAATTTGTGAATTATTCCATGTTCATTACAAAATTTTTCAACTTCTTTATTTTTAAATTCTCTTCCTCTATCACTTCTGATATTTAGAACTCCAGACTCTCTTGCAAAAGTTAATTAACATCTTGCAAGCTTCATCTATGAAGGCTAAGAAGAGTACCCTAATAAATCTGGAGTAGTCATCAACAATGACGAAAGCATATTGCTTTCCTCCTAGACTTTGTGTTCTAGTAGAGCCAAATAAATCTAGCTATATAAGTTTTAAGGGCCTACTAGTGTAAACGTGTTTCTTCTTTTTAAAAATTATCTTTTGCTTTCCAAGTTGGCAAGTGTCACAAATTTTGTCTTTTATGAACTTTGTGCTAGGTAGACCTTTGACTAAGTTCTTTTTAACTAGTTTAGGTAACAAGTCCATACTAGTGTGTTCTAGCTGGCTTCATTCATAGCTATTAAACATGTGACTTCTTGAGATATTAGGTTTTCAAAATTTATGCAATACACATTATCAACCCTATCTGTAGTGAATAAGATATCATGTTTTTTTATTTTTATTTTCAACTACACACTTATCTTCTTTAAAGATTACATCAAAGTCTTTATCGCTTAATTGACTAATGCTAAGTAGATTATGTTTAAATCCGTTTACCCTTAAAACATCATCAATAGTTAAAAAGGGTTCTTTACCTAGTTTTCCAATACCGATTATTTTTCCTTTAGCGTTATCTCCAAATGTGACATGTCCACCATCTTTTTGCATTGATGTGGTAAATTTGGACTTGTCTCTGGTCATATGTCTTGAACATCCACTATCCTAGTACCATTTGTCTTTTACCAGAGTGGTCCAAAAGCACACCTACAATAAGGGTTCAAGGTGTTTCTTTTAGTTCCCAAACCTTCTTAGGTCTTTTTATTTCAGGTTTATTTTCAATTTTGACTCTCCATACTTTCTCGATTTTAACATTTTTCCTTTTAAATGGATGTTCAAACTTTATATGTCCTTTCTTTTTACACAAGAAGCAAGTAGTATGTTCATAAGATTTTGTGGAAGATATGCTACCATAATATTTTGATTGTTTTACAAAGTATCCCATATAGAGATTCTTTTTCTTTTTCTTTTCAACTCCATTGTATTCAATTCCTTCTTTATCTATTGACATTCTTTGTGCTCCAATCAGCTTTTTAAAATTTTCTTTTCCTTTTGTGAAATTGTAGATGATTTTGTCTTTGTCCTCAATCTTACTTTTAAGGTTACTTATTTTTGAATCCTTTTTACTTTCACCATTTACTTGCAGCTTTACTAAGTCTTGAGACATCTCATTTAGTTTATCCTTGAGATCATCAATGTGTGAGTTCTTTTCAGCTGATTTTGAAATCTCATGTTGGTTATTGAGTATTTCATTTTTCTCTTTCAAAGCTAAGTTTATTTTTGTTACTCTTATAAACCTTTTATGCAAAGTAAATAGTTCAGCTGAATTTCTCTAAATGAAGGCATGCTTTCACACGAGTCACTACATGATTCATCACTAGATTCTTCAGATGAGCTAGTGTAGTAATTTACCTCAGCATCTCTTGCCATGAAGCAAAGGTTTGCCACATCTTGATCACTTGATTCGCTTTCTGATTCACTTGAACTAGAATCATCCCATGTAGTTGCTTTCATTACCTTCTTCTTCTTCTTCTTGGCTTCTTTCTTTAGCTGTGGGCAATCAAGCTTTATATGTCCAGCTTTCTTGTAGTTATAGCATATAGGAGGTTTATTCTTTGTTTCTTTCTTACTAGTTTCTCCTTCATCAGTTTTTGAGCCTCTGAATTTCTAGTAAATTTCTTGCTCTTCTTGAAGAATTTTCCAAGTCTTCTTGTAATGAAGGCTACATCATCATCTAGTTCATTGTTTTCCTTATCACTATAACTTTCTTTTGCAACCTTAAGGGTTATTGATTTCTTGTTTTTGTTACCTTTAGAATTTCTTTCATTGATTGCCATCTCGTATGTGAGGAGTGATCCTATTAATTCATTTAGGGAGGTATTTTTCAAGTTCCTTCCTTTCGTTATTACAATGGCCTTAGGTTCCCAAATAAGTAGAAGTCCTCTAAGAATTTTTCGAATCATTTCATAGGTAGAGTAGTTTTTCCCTAATGCATTAAGAGAATTTATAATATGGGTAAACCTAGTGTACATACTAGTGATGGTTTCTTCAAGGTTCATTCTAAATGCTTCATACTCACTAGTGTGCATATCAATTCTAATAGCCCTTACGTCAACCATTCCTTCATAAGTTACTTCAAGTTTATCCCAAATTTCTTTAACTGATTTACATGCCATGACCCTATTGAATTCATTTACATCAAAGGCGCAATACAGTGCATTCATTGCATTAAAATTTATTTGCAACATCTTTAGGTCATCAATAATCTCTTTTTCTTCCTTAGGTATGTATTTGTTGTCTACATGAGACTTCTTAAGATTCTAACTTTCTAAAACACTAATTCTTCATGCTTTTTGCTTCCATTCTTTGAGTCTATCTTGTCTTCATTCTTCAATAGACTTTAAGCTTCATTAGATCTTCTATCTTTGAGTCCAAGCTTTTAATGAACTTCATCAAGCACTTAAGATCTTGAACCCTTTAATAAAACCACTTGAATCCTGAGACATCATCACTTAACCAAATGTGTTATGTTCCCTTGATTTGTTATCATCAAAATAAGATTCTTAAGCCTTGTTAGGCGAACAGAAACCCTAGTGGGAAAAAAAAGAAGGAGGGTAACATCATACCCTTGTGAGAGAAAATAACCACCAAGCCCATGATTTGAAGAGTCCTAAGATCCTGCTAAAGAACCTAAAACCAAAAAGGTTCCCACAAACCAGAGGCGACAGAGGCTAAGACCAAAGTACTGGAGAAAAATCACAGAGGGAGTAGGAGATAGGGACAATAAGAACCGGAGGAGAGCAAGGCCCAAGGTAAGTGTTTAGTATGCATGAAATTCTTTGCTTCCATTTTTTCAATTCTAGCACTCGGTAACATGTAAAGAATCTATCTCCCCATGCAACTCATCCTTGAAGCCCCAAACCCAGCTTTCAAAGGAAGCCCCAAGTCCATTGTTTCACAGTAACCCAAGCACAGTTGTAAAAAGAAAGGGCTGATCCTTCTTTTTTTTTTTCAAAGAAGCCTTAAGCCCACTGTTTCAAAGGTGGTCCAAGTCTAGTTTTAAAAAAGAGAGAGCCAAACGATTTGTTTTAAAAGAATACCCAAAGCCCACATTTTAAAAAACAGAGGCCAAGGGCCCAAAAATTCAACACTTATCTGCAAATACAAACCTACCGAAAATAGAACAAATCTTCCCTAAAGCATTTAGTGGCCAGAGCTCAATTTAGAGATTTGGCAGCTGAATCCAAATGGGTAAAGTACTCAGTTGTTAATCATTAAACTAGAACATGTATGGTACTCTTTTAAGGAGCAAAGGCCGGCCATATGCTAAATATGGCCCCCCTTGCAGCACTCGTAACATGTCATCCTTCTTACTAAACTTGAAGATAATCCAACCACTTTTATGGTTGTGCACCTCAACCTTAGCAAACGAAGCCGCAACAAGATCATTTAGAGTTGCTTTGCCAGGGAATTTGCCTGCAAAGTAGCCTACTAAGCAGTGCTTCCAATTCCCCTCTGGATCATCGATGTCCTCTTCTTCAGCTTGAGCAACCTTACCATTAGGAACAAAGCAAGGAATCGCACCACAACTCTGTTGGTGCGTATTCTTGGCAAAGAGATCCACCCACGAAACCTTCTTATTACCTTTCATGAAGAAATTTTTCTCCCCTTCTTTTGTGGCATTTTGACAAACGCCTGCTATACTAGCATTTTTTATGTCCTTGGCTACATTCAAACGAGCCCCTTCAATGCCCTTTGTAGTGGTTACATGCATGTTAAATTAATAATATTAAAACGAGGGAAGAATTGTTTGTGTATTTAATATTTTAATATTATTAATTTATATATGGAGTGAATGTATCTTGGATAGGGTCCAGGCATGCACCTTGGATTGAGAAATGTATCTTCATTTAGATGAACTTTTAATTCATGTATTTCATAAATCCATAAGTCATTTATGTGAGTATGCCTTGATTTTTTGTATGTATCTAATTTATTTTAGATACATCCTATTCATTAAGTGTGTAGATTATGAAAGGACTAGTGTCCCTATAGATGGATCCCTATGGTCTTAGTTCTACACAACATAATTTGTACATAACATAATTTCTACGCACCAACCTCTTCACATCATTCATGTTTAGAGAATTTGATAACTTAAGAAAGGTTTTCTTTTGTGGAGTTTTGAACACTTTTGTTTGTGCAGAATTGGAGAGAGTCGTACGATTAAAATTGGGCTATTGTTTCCTAGAAGAGACAAGTCAACTGGAATTATAGTGCACAAATTCGTGGGTTAAGCCAGATAACCATAAAAGTTTGAATCTCCTTAAAAAGAGTGAGATATTTATATCTTAGCCTAATTGTGAATTGTATTCGTATTTTATTTGAGTTTAATATTCTAGTATATTTTTATCAAATTTTCTAATAAGTTTCAATAGGTACAATATTTATTTCTTAAGAAAAAATTACTATTTTAAAAAACATAGTTGCGTGTTTGCCACCCAAGTTAGAGAGATGACAATCAAATGTGAATTACAATTTTTAAAAAGTTTTAAGATATTAATGTCATGATCTAAAGTTCATTAATTTAATATTACACAATCCAATGAATCATAAAAGTCTAACTAAGTACGATTTAATTTAGACAAAGTGCAATGTGCCGATTCTCAATTATCTCTCTCATTTAATATATTAAAAAAATTGAAAGTGGAATACCACCCTATATACATATGTAGGCTAGCTTATGAAAAGTCTAATACAGCATGTATGTGTTCTTTGCGATTAGGGCTGCAAAGCTCCTTTTTTCAACTATTGGGTCACTTCTTACAATTCCAATTGACCTACTTTTTCTCCTTAATATAAGTATAAATAAATAGAAAATAATAGAACCTAGCCTATACTTAATTATCGTGAATAGTCAAAATTCCTGCGAGGCCAATGATGAAGGAGGGTAAGCAGGCCAAACTGCCATAGGATGAGGAGGTGCCGGCTCCTTGATTTTGGCTCCTTCAGTGGTGGGTGACTACTAGATTTTTTTTTTTTTTTTTTTTTCTATTACTACAAAATTTTCATATATATATATACATATATATATATATAGTTAGCAATAAAAAAAATTTGGTTATTTTTAAGAAGAATTAGTTAATTACACGTAACAGCAAAGCAAAGCAAAGAATATTGACATCTACAGAAAAAAATCATGCATGTGTATAATATGCGTCGAATTGCACACTTAATTATATATTAAATATGAAAAGGTTTTTTTTTTTTTTAAATTGTATTTCTAAAGTATGTTTTATAAAAATTATGGCAAAAAAAAAAAAGTTATTGAGCATGATAATTGACTTTTAGTTTAACACCTAATTTTAATTGGACCTTAATTATAACAAGGCTTTTATTAATGTTTACAGGGAAATAGAGGGAAATACACCATAATATAGAGAAATATAGGGAAATAAAGAAAAATATGAGAGAAATACATAAATAACGTAGAAATATAGGGGGGGAGGCAAATTCAGAAAGAAATCAAGTAATAATGGAAGAAAATTTAAGTGATTCTATAAAATATTTGGAGAATTCGCAAGACTGATATGCTTACAATCCCAATATTCGGCCAAGGTCCCATATGGAATGAATCAGCTCATTACATTAAGGATGAGAATTTTGCTATAGGAAGGAAAGCAGGCACATGGGAGGTTTAATACAAGGAAAAGGTTAGAAAGTGAAGGTTAGCTTGTTACCTATGCTGGCTAAGGACCTGTAGCCCAATTAGTCCAACAGTGGAGCCAGGACAATACAACCCAGAGCCAATTTGTTCCAAAACCATCCCAAGCCCAATTTTTTAACAAAACTCACTGTTTGTTTTTAAAACCAAACCCACAAAGGGTCAAGTTCATTTTCAAAATAAACCCAGCCCAAGTAGTGGGTTGAGCCTAGGTCTCGACCCACTGAGTTGACTCACCCTAAGTCAACCCGAACCCAACTCAGAGGTTGACTCATTTAGATCCCAAATTGAATTCCAACAAGCTCAAAATGGCTTGAATCAACACAATCTGTTAGAAATTCACACCTTCATTACGCATAATTATTCCTCCTTGATTTTTAAACTTTTTACATGCATGTTAAATTAATAATATTAAAATGAGAGAGGAATTGTTAGTATATTTTAATAATTTAATATTATTAATTTATATATGGAGTGAATTTATCTTGGGATGGGGCTTGGGCATGCACCTTGGATTGAGAAATGTATCTACATTTAGATGAATTTTTAACTCATGTATTTCATAAATCCACAAGTGTTGTTTGTGGCTTTTATACTTTGTTTTTGTAAGCAAATAAAGAAGCGGGCTAAAGATGAAGTGGCAACACAACAGAGTTGGTTGACGAAAGCCTTATGTTCGTCGACGAGTGGACAACATTGAGTCATCGACGAAGGTTCTGAAATCGTCGACCAGAAAGTACCGAGAGCAGGAAATTTCACAGTTCTGGATTCGTTGATGAAAGCCTATTCTCGTCAACGAAGTGTCTTTTGTGTATCGTCGACCAAGCCATGTACTCGTTGACGAAAGACGTTTGGGCTACGAGCAGTTTTTCTAAATTTTTAATTTTCGAATGTTGGGTAGTTGGGTAAACAGGGGGAAACCTCATAGAAACTTTTATAAGTATTATTCTGGATATATATTTAAGAGAGAGTGATCATTTTGAGAAGTGTAATATGTACATTGTGATTTTCATAGTGAAATTTGTGTGCCATTACTTTTTTGGATGTAGGCTTTGCAGAACCACGTAAATCTTTGTGTTGTTCTTGTTCTAGTTGTGTGTTATTTACTTGTTGTTGTTTATTCCACTGTGTGTCGTCATTATCTGATCCATATCACAACAAATTGGTATCAAATCGAAGTTGTTATGATATCGAGATTGTCTTCTGCAAAATTTTACATCGTCAAATTCGATGGAACCAGAAACTTTGGCTTATGGCAGAGGAGAGTGAACGACTCTTGTGCAACAAGGAATGGCTAAGGCTTTGCTTGATACTCAACTAGAAGGAATGGATGATACAACATGGGTACATTTGAAAGCAAAGGTAGTGTCTAGAATACTCTTATGTTTGGTTGACGATGTTCTATATCGAGTGATGGAGGAGGATTTTCCAGCAGCTATCTGGCGATAGTTAGAAAGTCGATACATGTCTAAATCCCTTAATAACAAACTTTTTCTTAAGCAATGTTTATATTGACTTAAGATGGTTGAAGGATCAAGTCTGGATCAATATATCAATGCTTTAACCAAATCATAAGTGATTTGATGAGGGTTGATGTGAAGTTTGATGAGGATGATAAGGTTTTGATGCTGTTAAATTCTTTGACCTTGACTCATACCTACAAAAATCTTGTGACCACTCTTACGTGGGGAAAAGAAACTCTTGATTTGGAAGACGTAACAAGTGCCTTGTTAAATTTTCATCAAAGTTTGAAGATATGTGATGAAGGAGAAGGACTTGGGGTAAAGGGTAGCAAGGAGCGGGGCAAAGAAAAGTTTAAGAATAGGTTTAGTCAGAAATCAACCCAAAATCAATCCAAGAAGAAGAAGGAAATCTTGTGTTATAAATGCGGTAAAAAGGGCATGTGAAGCCGGAGTGTATGGATTGGAAGAAGGGAAATAATGAAAAGCATGAGGGGATTTCAAAATCTATGAATGTTGTTTAAGAAGAAGATTCAGCGGATGGTGATGTTTTATCAATTTTAAGGGTTAGATAATCTAACGGACTCTTGGATACTTGAATCGGCATGTTCTTATCATATGACTTAGAACAAGAAGTGGTTCAGCACTTATAGGCTAATGTATTCTGGATCAGTTCTTATAGGTAATTATGCTTCTTGCATATCGTTGGCATAGGAAATGTAAAGATAAAGATGTTTGATGGTGCTGTAAGAACATTGTGTAATGTAAGACATATACCTGAGTTAAGAAAGAGTTTAATATCTCTTGGCACTTTAGATTGTAATGGCTTCAATTACAAGTTCAAAGGTGAAGTCTTGACGGTATGGAAAGGTATTCTGACTATAATAAAAGGGGCAGAAACTGGATGGGAATATATACATGTTGCGGGGAGCTACCATTGTAGGTAGAGTTGCAACCATAGATGTTGAATCAGATGAGACCATCTTGTGACATATGCATCTTAGGAATATAAGAGAACATGGCATGAAGGAACTACACAAGAGGAAACTCTTGAAGGGTTTGAAATCATGTCAGCTGGAATTTTGCAGGATATGTGTTCTTGGAAAATAGAACATGGAAATTTTTAGACCAGCTATTCACAAGACAAAGGGTATTCTTGACTATGTACATTGAGATGTTTGGGGCCCAGTTAGAGTTGCATCAAAGGGTGGACATGTGTATTATGTGAGTTTCATTGATGATTACTTACAAAAGGTCTGGGTTTACTTCATGTATCACAAATCTAGTACGTTTGCCAAATTTAAAATTTGGAAGGTTGAAGTGGAGAACTAGACGGGAGGGAGAATCAAATGTTTAAGGTCAGATAATGGGACAAAGTACACTGATTCTCGGTTTATGGAGTTAAATACGGAG
This sequence comes from Malania oleifera, assembly GCF_029873635.1. NCBI lineage: Eukaryota > Viridiplantae > Streptophyta > Magnoliopsida > Santalales > Ximeniaceae > Malania > Malania oleifera. The sequence goes on from NC_080426.1 coordinate 52,770,115, forward strand.
CAGGGCATCAAGAGACATTTTACAGTTCACCAGACACCTCAACAAAATGGTGTGACAGAACGGATGAACAGAACTTTTGCTTATAGGGCTCGGTGTCTCAGATTGAATGTAGTGCTACCAAAGAACTTCTGGGCCGAGGCAGTTAATATGACTTGTTTTCTAGTAAACAGATCACCAAGAGTGTCACTAGAGGGTAAAGTGACAGAAGAGGTATGGACGGGAAATGCAGTAGACTATTTCGATTTGAAACTATTCGGGTGTCCAGCATATGTCCATGTGGCTAGGGAGGAGAGGTATAAGGTTGACCCGAAGTCTCGTCCTTGTATCTTTTTAGGGTATCTGATATGTGTAAAGGGGTATAAGCTATAAAATCTAGTGGCAAACAAAGTAGTTATCAATAGAGACGTAGTCTTTGATAGGAAGGCTATGGTGAAGCGTACTCAAGAATATGATGAACAAAAGTAGGAGCTAGAAAGCTAGGGCATTGATTAACATTTCGTGCAGGTCAAGTTGGAAGCTCAAGGCAACAGAAATGATCATGGTCCCATGGTTGTAGGGAGCTCTAACTTGGAAAGCTAGCAAGTTGACGATATTCCGTTAAAAAGATCCAGATGCACTATTCGGCCTCCGCCAAGGTATGGGTTTGAAGAGTTAGTATCTTATGGTTTCTTACTAGTTACAACGATCCAACTACATTTCAAAAGGCAAAGAACGACCAGGAGAAAGATATAGGATAGGAGCAATGATTGAGGAAATAGATTCACTACGTAAAACTCAAACTTGGGAGTTGGTGGAGCTTCCATACGGGAAAAGACCGATTGGGTGCAAATGGGTGTACGGGAAGAAGGAAGCAATATCAGAAAAGGAAGGTAAAAAGTTCAAGGCATAATTGGTGGCAAAAGGATACTTACAAGAGAAGGGGATAGATTATGATGAGATCTTTTCTCCAGTGGTCCGACATACTTCTATCAGAGTTGTGTTGGGGTTAGTAGCTCATTATGATCTTCATTGGGAATAAATGAATGTGAACACAGTGTTTCTTCACGGTGACTTGGAGGAAAAAATCTATATTGTACAGCAGGAGGGATTCATTGAACCAGGAAAAGAAAATTTAGTTTGCAAGTTGAAGAAATCTCTTTATGGGCTGAAATACTCTCCCAGGTAATGGTATAAACGGTTTGATTCCTACATGATCAAAATTGGCTACAAACGATGTGAGTATGACTGCTACGTATATGTGAACAAACTTGATTATGGCTCACTTATTTTTTTGTTATTGTATGTCGATGATATGTTGATAGCTGCATGAGGTTTAACAGAGGTGAACCAGTTAAAGGACCTGCTGCATAAAGAATTTGACATAAAGGATCTTGGTTCAATTGAGAAAATACTTGGCATGGAGATTCATCGAGATAGGACTGCAGGGAGCTATCTTTGGGCGGTTATGTGCAAAAGTTGTTGGAGAGGTTTAACATGGTTGATGCAAGATCAGTGAGTACACCTCTAACGAATCATTTTAAGTTGTCTACTGATGATTGCCTAAGTTCAAATGAGGAAATTCGAAACATGTCAAAGGTCCCCTATGCTAGTGCTGTCGGGAGTTTGATGTATTCCATGGTATGTACGAGGCCAGATTTGGCTCATGCAGTGAGCATGACAAGTAAGTTTCTTTCTAATCAAGGAAGGCAACATTCAGAAGCCATCAAATGGATGATTAGATACTTACGAGGTACATCGGCATATGACATCATGTTCGGCAAGCAACTGGGTTGTCCTTCAGTTATGAGATTTGTTGATGCTGATTATGCTGGAGATATGGATGACAATAGGTCTACAATGGGATATGTGTTTACCCTTGTAGGAGGACCGGTATGTTGGAGATCCATGGTATAATATCTGGTAGCATTGTCCATGACTGAGGCGGAATATATGGTAGTTGCCGAAACTGTAAAGGAAGCCTTATAGCTTGCCGGTTTAGTTAGAGAGCTGGGATTACAGTAAAATTGCGTGGTGATGCATTGTGATAGTCAGAGTGTCATTAACTTTGAAAAGAATCAGGTATACCATGCTAGAACCAAGCACACTGATGTGAGGTTCCATAGGGTTCGGGAGGAATTGATTGCTTCGGGTGAACTTATGTTAGAAAAGGTTCACAATTCTAAAAATGCAGTGGATATTCTAACTAAATCAGTTACTTTAGAGAAGTTCAGGCATTGCTTAGACTTACTCTATGCCTCCAAGTGATGGAAGGGAGACATACCCAACCAAGCGTTTTCAAGTTCAAGATGGAGCAGTTCGTGTTTTTCGGGATTCTCCTAAGGGGCGTATAATCGCCAAGGTGGATATTGTTGTTTGTGGCTCTTATACTTTATTTTTGTAAGCAAAGAAAGAAGAGGGAAAAACATGAAGTGGTAGCACAGCAGAGTTCGTCGATGAAAGCCCCGTGTTCGTCGACGAGTGGACAGTAATGAGTAATCGACGAAGGTTCTGAAATTGTCAACGAGAAAGTACGAATAGCCCGAAATTTCAGAGTTCTGGATTCGTAGACGAAAGTATGTTCTTGTCAACGAAGTGTCTTCTATGGATCATTGACGAAGCCATGTACTCGTCCACGAAAGACGCCTGGGCTGCAAGCAATTTTTCTAAATTTTGAATTTTTGAATGTTGGGTGGTTGGGTAAATGGGAGGAAACCTCTGAGGAACTTCTATATATGTTATTTTGGACATATATTGAAGAGAGAGTGATCATTTTGAGAAGTGTATTGTGTACATTGTGATTTCCATAGTGAAATTTGTGTGTCATTACTTCCATGGATGTAGGCTTTGTCGAACCATGTAAATCTTTGTATTATTCTTGTTCTGGTTGTGTGTTATTTACTTGTTGCTGTTTATTCCCCTGTGCATCTTCATTATTCGATCCATATCACAACAATAAGTCATTTATGTGAGTATGCCTTGATTTTGGGTATGTATCTAATTTATTTTAGATACGACTTATTTATTAAGTGTGTAGATAGTGAAAGGACTAGTATCCTTATAGATGGACCCCTATGGTCTTGGTTTTACACAACATAATTTTTACATAACATAATTTCTACGTACAAACCTCTTCACATCATTCGAGTTTAGAGAATTTGATAACTTAAGAAATGTGCTCCTTTGTGGAGTTTTGAACACTTTCGTTTGTGCAGAATTGGAGAGAGTCATACGATTAAAATTAAGATGTTGTATCCTAGGGGCGAAAAGTCAACTAGAGTTCTAGTGCACCGACTCTTGGGTTAAGTTAGATAACCATAGAAGGTTTGAATCTTCTTAAAGAGAGCGAAATATATATACCTCAACCTAATTGTTAATCATATTCATATTCGATTTGAGCTTAATTTTCTATTATAATTTTATCAAATTTCCAAATAAGTTTCAACAAGTATAATATTTTTTTAAGAATAAATAACTATTTTACAAAACATAGTTGCGTGTTTGCCACCAAAGTTAAAGAAATGACAATCAAATGTGAATTGCAATTTTTAAAAAGCTTTAAGATATTAATGTCATGATCTAAAGTTCATTAATTTAATATTACACAATCCAATGAATCATAAAAGTCTAACTAAGTACGATTTAATTTAGATAAAGTGTAATTTGACGGTTTCTCCTTTATCTCTCTCATTTAATATATTAAAGAAATTGAAAGTCGAGTACCACCCTATATGCATATGTAGGCATTATGAAAAGTCTAATACTGCAGGGATGTGTACTTTGCGATTAGGGCTGCATAGCTCCTTTTTTCAACTATTGAGTCACTTCTTACAATTCCAATTGACCTACTTTTTCTCCTTAATATAAGCATAAATAAATAGAAAATAATAGAACCTAGTCTATACTTAATTATGGTGACTAGTCAAAATTCCTCCGAGCCAATGGTGAGGGCAAGCATAGTGCCATAGGATGAGGAGGTGCTGGCTCCTTGATTTTGGCTTCTTCAGGGGTAGGTGACTACTGGATTTTTTTTAATATTTATTTTTCTATTATAACTCCGAAATTTTCATATATATATATATATATAGTTAGCAATAAAAATAATTTGCTTATTTTTAGGAAGAATTAGTTAATTACACGTAACAGCAAAGGAAAGCAAAGAATATTGACATCTAGAGAAAAAAATCATGCATGTGTATAATATGTGTCGAATTGCACACTTAATTATATATTAAATACGAAAAGGTTTTTTTTAAAAAAAAAATTGTATTTCTAAAGTATGTTTTATAAAAATTATGGCAAAAAAAAAAAAAAAAAATGGTTATTGAGCAAGATAATTGACTTTTAGTTTAACACCTAATTTTAATTGGACCTTAATTATAACAAGGATTTTATTAATGTTTACAAGGAAATAGAGGGAAATACACCATAATATAGAGAAATATAGGGAAATAAAGAAAAATATGGGAGAAATACAGAAATAACGTAGAAATATAGGGGGGGGGGGGAGGCAAATTCAGAAAGAAATCAAGCAATAATGGAAGAAAATTTAAGTGATTCTATAAATTATTTGGAGAATTCGTAAGACTGATATGTTTCCAATCCCAATATTCGGCCAAGGTCTCATATGGAATGAAACCAGCTCATTACATTAAGGATGAGAATTTTGCTATAGGAAGGAAAGCACGCACATGGGAGGTTTAATACAAGGAAAAGGTTAGAAAGTGAAGGTTAGCTTGTTACCTATGCTGGCTAAGGACCTGTAGCCCAATTGGTCCAACAGTGGGGCCAGGACCATACAACCCAGAGCCAATTTGTTCCAAAACCATCCCAAGCCCAATTTTTTAACAAAACTCACTTTTGTTTTTAAAACCAAACCCACAAAGGGTCAAGTTCATTTTCAAAATAAACCCAGCCCAAGTAGTGGGTTGAGCCTAGGTCTCGACCCACTGAGTTGACTCACCCTAAGTCAACCCGAACCCAACTCAGAGGTTGACTCATTTAGATCCCAAATTGAATTCCAACAAGCTCAAAATGGCTTGAATCAACACAATCTGTTAGAAATTCACACCTTCATTACGCATAATTATTCCTCCTTGATTTTTAAACTTTTTACATGCATGTTCAATTAATAATATTAAAATGAGGGAGGAATTGTTAGTATATTTTAATAATTTAATATTATTAATTTATATATGGAGTGAATTTATCTTGGGATAGGGCTTGGGCATGCACCTTGGATTGAGAAATGTATCTGCATTTAGATGAATTTTTAATTCATGTATTTCATAAATCCACAAGTGTTGTTTGTGACTTTTATACTTTGTTTTTTGTAAGCAAATAAAGAAGCGGGCTAAAGATGAAGTGGCAACACAACAGAGTTGGTTGACGAAAGCCTTATGTTCGTCGACGAGTGGACAACATTGAGTCATCGACGAAGGTTCTGAAATCGTCGACCAGAAAGTACCGAGAGTAGGAAATTTCACAGTTCTAGATTCATTGATGAAAGCCTATTCTTGTCGACGAAGTGTCTTCTGTGTATCGTCGACAAAGCCATGTACTCGTTGACGAAAGACGTTTGGGCTACGAGCAGTTTTTCTGAATTTTTAATTTTTGAATGTTGGGTAGTTGGGTAAACAGGGGGAAACCTCTTAGAAACTTATATATATGTTATTCTGGGTATATATTTAAGAGAGAGTGATCATTTTGAGAAGTGTATCGTGTACATTGTGATTTTCATAGTGAAATTTGTGTGCCATTACTTTTTTGGATGTAGGCTTTGCAGAACCACGTAAATCTTTGTATTGTTCTTGTTCTAGTTGTGTGTTATTTACTTGTTGTTGTTTATTCCACTGTGTGTCATCATTATCTGATCCATATCACAACAAATTGGTATCAAATCGAAGTTGTTATGACATCGAGATTGTCTTCTGCAAAATTTTACATTGTCAAATTCAATGGAACCTGAAACTTTGGTTTATGGCAGAGGAGAGTGAAGGACTCTTGTGCAACAAGGAATGGCTAAGGCTTTGCTTGATACTCAACTAGAAGGAATGGATGATACAACATGGGTACATTTGAAAGCAAAGGTAGTGTCTAGAATACGCTTATGTTTGATTGACGATGTTCTATATCGAGTGATGAAGGAGGATTTTCCAGCAGCTATCTGGCGATAGTTAGAAAGTCGATACATGTCTAAATCCCTTAACAACAAACTTTTTCTTAAGCAATGTTTATATTGACTTAAGATGGTTGAAGGATCAAGTCTGGATCAATATATCAATGCTTTTAACCAAATCATAAGTGATTTGATGAGGGTTGATGTGAAGTTTGATGAGGATGATAAGGTTTTGATGCTGTTAAATTCTTTGACCTCGACTCATACCTACAAAAATCTTGTGACCACTCTTACGTCGAGAAAAGAAACTCTTGATCTGGAAGAGGTAACAAGTGCCTTGTTAAATTTTCATCAAAGTTTGACGATATGTGATGAAGGAGAAGGACTTGGGGTAAAGGGTAGCAAGGAGCGGGGCAAAGAAAAGTTTAAGAATGGGTTTAGTCAGAAATCAACCCAAAATCAATCCAAGAAGAAGAAGGAAATCTTGTGTTATAAATGCGGTAAAAAGGGCATGTGAAGCGGGAGTGTATGGATTGGAAGAAGGGAAATAATGAAAAGCATGAGGAGATTTCAAAATCTATGAATGTTGTTTAAGAAGAAGATTCAACGAATGGTGATGTTCTATCAATTTTAAGGGTTAGATAATCTAACGAACTCTTGGATACTTGAATCGGCATGTTCTTATCATATGACTTCGAACAAGAAGTGGTTCAGCACTTATAGGCTAATGAATTCTGGATTAGTTCTTATAGGTAATTATGCTTCTTGCAGATCGTTGGCATAGGAAATGTAAAGATAAAGATATTTGATGGTGCTGTAAGAACATTGTGTAATGTAAGACATATACCTGAGTTAAGAAAGAGTTTAATATCTCTTGGCACTTTAGATTGTAATGGCTTCAATTACAAGTTCAAAAGTGGAGTCTTGACGGTATGGAAAGGTAATCTGACTATAATAAAAGGGGTAGAAACTGGATGGGAATATATACATGTTGCGGGGAGCTACCATTGTAGGTGGAGTTGCAACCATAGATGTTGAATCAGATGAGACCATCTTGTGACATATGCATCTTAGGAATATAAGAGAACATGGCATGAAGGAACGACACAAGAGGAAACTCTTGAAGGGTTTGAAATCATGTCAGCTGGAATTTTGCAGGATATGTGTTCTTGGAAAATAGAACATGGAAATTTTTAGACCAGCTATTCACAAGACAAAGGGTATTCTTGACTATGTACATTCAGATGTTTGGGGCCCAGTTAGAGTTGCATCAAAGGGTGGACATGTGTATTATGTGAGTTTCATTGATGATTACTTACAAAAGGTCTGGGTTTACTTCATGTATCACAAATCTAGTACGTTTGCCAAATTTAAAATTTGGAAGGTTGAAGTGGAGAACCAGATGGGAGGGAGAATCAAATGTTTAAGGTCAGATAATGGGACAAAGTACACTGATTCTCGGTTTATGGAGTTATATATGGAGCAGGGCATCAAGAGACATTTTACAGTTCACCAGACACCTCAACAAAATGGTGTGACAGAACGGATGAACCGAACTTTTACTTATAGAGCTCGGTGTCTCAGATTGAATGTAGAGCTACCAAAGAACTTCTGGGCCGAGGCAGTTAATATGACTCTTTTTCTAGTAAACAGATCACCAAGAGTGTCACTAGAGGGTAAAGTGGCAGAAGAGGTATGGACGGGAAATGCAGTAGACTATTTCGATTTGAAACTATTCGGGTGTCCAGCATATGTCCATGTGGCTAGCGAGGAGAGGTATAAGCTTGACTCGAAGTCTCGTCCTTGCATCTTTTTGGGGTATCTGATAGGTGTAAAGGGGTACAAGCTGTAAGATCTAGTGGCAAGCAAAGTAGTTATCAATAGAGATGTAGTCTTTGATGGGAACGCTATGGTGAAGCGTACTCAAGAATATGATGAACAAAAGTAGGAGCTAGAAAGCTAGGGCAGTGATGAACATTTCGTGCAGGTCAAGTTGGAAGCTCAAGGCAACAAAAATTATCATGGTCCCATGGTTGTAGGAAGCTCTAACTTGGAAAGCTAGAAAGTTGACGATATTACGTTAAGAAGATCCAGATGCACTATTCGGCCTCCGCCAAGGTATGGGTTTGAAGAGTTAGTATCTTATGGTTTCTTACTAGTTACAACGATCCAACTACATTTCAAAAGGCAAAGAACGACCAGGGGAAAGATATATGGATAGGAGCAATGATTGAGGAAATAGATTCACTACGTAAAACTCAAACTTGGGAGTTGGTGGAGCTTCCATATGGGAAAAGAGCGATTGGGTGCAAATGGGTGTATAGGAAGAAGGAAGCAATATCAGAAAAGGAAGGTAAAAAGTTCAAGGCACAATTGGTGGCAAAAGGATACTCACAAGAGAAGGGGATAGATTATGATGAGATCTTTTCTCCAGTGGTCCGACATACTTCTATCAGAGTTGTGTTGGGGTTAGTAGCTCATTATAATCTTCATTGGGAATAAATGAATGTGAAGACAGTGTTTTTTCACGGTGACTTGGAGGAAAAAATCTATATGGTACAGTAGGAGGGATTCATTGAACCGGGAAAAGAAAATTTAGTTTGCAAGTTGAAGAAATCGCTTTATGGGCTGAAACAGTCTCCAAGGTAATGGTATAAACGGTTTGATTCCTACATGGTCAAAATTGGCTACAAATGATGTGAGTATGACTGCTACGTATATGTGAACAAACTTAATTATGACTCACTTATTTTTTTGTTATTGTGTGTCGATGATATGTTGATAGCTGCAAGAGATTTAACAGAGGTGAATCAGTTAAAGGACCTGTTGCATAAGGAATTTGACATAAAGGATCTTGGTTCAATTGAGAAAATACTTGGCATGGAGATTCACCGAGATAGGACTGCAGGGAGATTATGGCTATCTTTGGGCGGTTATGTGCATAACGTGTTGGAGAGGTTTAACATGGTTGATTCAAGATCGGTGAGTACACCTCTAACGAATCATTTTAATTTGTCTACTGAAGATTGCCTAAGTTCAAATGAGGAAATTCGGAACATATCAAAGGTCCCCTATGCTAGTGCTGTGGGGAGTTTGATGTATTCCATGGTATGTACGAGGCCAGATTTGGCTCATGCAATGAGCATGACAAGTAAGTTTCTTTCTAATCAAGGAAGGCAACATTCAGAAGCCATCAAATGGATAATTAGATACTTACGAGGTACATCGGCATATGACGTCATGTTCGGCAAGCAACAGAGTTGTCCTTCAGTTATGAGATTTGTTGATGCTGATTATGCTGGAGATATGGATGACAATAGGTCTACAATGGGATATGTGTTTACCCTTGTAGGAGGACCGACATGTTGGAGATCCATGGTACAATATCTGGTAGCATTGTCCATGACTGAGGCGGAATATATGGTAGTTGCCGAAACTGTAAAGGAAGCCTTATGGCTTACCAGTTTAGTTAGAGAGCTGGGATTACAGTAAAATTGTGTGGTGATGCATTGTGATAGTCAGAGTGTCATTAACTTGGAAAAGAATCAGGTATACCATGCTAGAACCAAGCACACTGATGTGAGGTTCCATAGGGTTAGAGAGGAATTGATTGCTTCGGGTCAACTTATGTTAGAAAAGGTTCACAGTTCTAAAAATGCAGTGGATATTCTAACTAAATCAGTTACTTTAGAGAAGTTCAGGCATTGCTTAGACTTACTCTATGCCTCCAAGTGATGGAAGGGAGACATACCCAACCAAGCGTTTTCAAGTTCAAGATGGAGCAGTTCGTGTTTTTCGGGATTCTCCTAAGGGGCGTATAATCGCCAAGGTGGATATTGTTGTTTGTGGCTCTTATACTTTGTTTTTGTAAGCAAAGAAAGAAAAAGGAAAAACATGAAGTGGTAGCACAGCAGAGTTCGTTGATGAAAGCCCCGTGTTCGTCGACGAGTGGACAGTAATGAGTAGTCGACGAAGGTTCTAAAATTGTCAACGAGAAAGTACGAAGAGCCCGAAATTTCAGAGTTCTGGATTCGTCGAAGAAATTATGTTCTTCTCAACGAAGTGTCTTGTATGGATCATTGACGAAGCCATGTACTCGTCGACGAAAGATGCTTGGGCTGCAAGCAATTTTTCTAAATTTTGAATTTTTGAATGTTGGGTGGTTTGGTAAATGGGAGGAAACCTTCGAGGAACTTCTGTATATGTTATTCTGGGCATATATTGAAGAGAGAGTGATCATTTTGAGAAGTATATTGTGTACATTGTGATTTCCATAGTGAAATTTGTGTGTCATTACTTCCATGGATGTAGGCTTTGTCGAACCACGTAAATCTTTGTATTGTTCTTGTTCTGGTTGTGTGTTATTTACTTGTTGCTGTTTATTCCCCTGTGCATCTTCATTATTCGATCCATATCACAACAATAAGTCATTTATGTGAGTATGCCTTGATTTTGGGTATGTATCTAATTTATTTTAGATACGACCTATTTATTAAGTGTGTAGATAGTGAAAGGACTAGTATCCTTATAGATGGACCCCTATGGTCTTGGTTTTACACAACATAATTTTTACATAACATAATTTCTACGTACAAACCTCTTCACATCATTCGAGTTTAGAGAATTTGATAACTTAAGAAATGTGCTCCTTTGTGGAGTTTTGAACACTTTCGTTTGTGCAGAATTGGAGAGTCATATGATTAAAATTAGGATGTTGTATCCTAGGGGAGAAAAGTCAACTAGAGTTCTAGTGCACCGACTCTTGGGTTAAGTCAGATAACCATAGAAGGTTTGAATCTTCTTAAAGAGAGCGAAATATATATACCTCAACCTAATTGTTAATCATATTCATATTCGATTTGAGCTTAATTTTCTATTATAATTTTATCAAATTTCCAAATAAGTTTCAACAAGTATAATATTTTTTTAAGAATAAATAACTATTTTACAAAACATAGTTGCGTGTTTGCCACCAAAGTTAAAGAAATGACAATCAAATGTGAATTGCAAGTTTTAAAAAGCTTTAAGATATTAATGTCATGATCTAAAGTTCATTAATTTAATATTACACAATCCAATAAATCATAAAAGTCTAACTAAGTACGATTTAATTTAGATAAAGTGCAATGTGGCGGTTCTCCTTTATCTCTCTCATTCAATATATTAAAGAAATTGAAAGTCGAGTACCACCCTATATGCATATGTAGGCATTATGAAAAGTCTAATACAGCAGGGATGTGTACTTTGCGATTAGGGCTGCATAGCTCCTTTTTTCAACTATTGAGTCACTTCTTACAATTCCAATTGACCTACTTTTTCTCCTTAATATAAGCATAAATAAATAGAAAATAATAGAACCTAGTCTATACTTAATTATGGTGAATAGTCAAAATTCCTCCAAGCCAATGGTGAGGGCAAGCATAGTGCCATAGGATGAGGAGGTGCTGGCTCCTTGATTTTGGCTTCTTCAGGGGTAGGTGACTACTGGATTTTTTTTAATATTTATTTTTCTATTATAACTCCGAAATTTTCGCAAGCTATATAATATATATTTTATAGTTAGCAATAAAAAAAATTTGGTTATTTTTAATAAGAATTAGTTAATTACACATAACAGCAAAGGAAAGCAAAGAATATTGACTTTTAGAGAAAAAATCGGGCATGTGTATAATATGCGTCAAATTGCGCACTTAATTATATATTAAATATGACAAGGTTTTTTTTAAAAAAAAAAAATTGTATTTCTCAAGTAAATTTTGTAAAAATTATTGCAACAAAAAAAAAAAAAAAAAAAAAAAAAATTCTTTGGCATGAGAATTGACTTTTAGGTATGTGTATGTATATGCCCATGTATAATGTGTTTTAAAGTGTATAGTTAATTGTAAGTCTAATATGAAAAATTTTTACTATGTGTTTGGGAGTTTGAATTTTACGGTTTGGATTTAAATTTTTGTACAAAAATATGTATAATATAAAATTATATTGAAAATTCTCTAAATTTAAATTTAGAATTCGAAATTTGGATTATGAAGCACAAAGTTAGAATTTATTCTTAAAGATATGTTAAAATATATTCACAAATATATGATTGTAAATTTGGCCACACAGAGTTTGAATCCTTTGTTGTGTACGGTCCATTTTTTAGCAAGCAATATTTTAATATTAATATGAATTAAACAATGTGGTGTAATTTTGAATTAATGGAATGGGTATTAGTATTCTACGTTTTTTGAAAGGTTCAATCGTAATTGATGATGCTTGAAACCCAAATAAAATTTCATTAATAGTTGACATTCTCTTATTAGAGGGAATGAAACATGATAAAGTAGCTAACCATCTCATGTCATTCATAGCCCATTCTTTATAGTTTTGAAGAATTTAATCAAGTAAGAAAAGCCAATAAGCCACATGATAAAGCAAAAGCAAACTCTTATTACTTACTATATATGTATTAATTTGACTTTGCATGCATACAATTGCTTCAAAAGTGTAAAGCGAATACCCTATGAATACCGTAATGTTTTGTGTTATTTGTAAATTAGTATGAACGAAACATCAAGTGTTTCTTGTATCTAAAATGCGAAACATACTTTTAAAAAAGTTTTGCTTATTGGCATAAGTAAATTAAATTTCATGATTTATTAGAACAATTAGTTTCGATGTTTAATTAAAATAAAAAAAATAGACATTTATAATGTAAAATTTAAAAATAGTTATTCTTATCTATTTCTTTTTGTGAATAAATAAATAAAAATTATATTGCTATTTGTTTTATACTATGTGGTGTAATAATCAAATTCTCTTATAACATCCATAGTATTAAAAAAAATAAACATTTGTGAACCAAACATGGCCTAACTATCATCTGATAAATATATTTATAAGATTTGTAATTGTTTCTTAAGCAACATTCCAAGGGTTAGAGTTTCAAACTCTTATATTGGGGGATTCATGTTCGATTCTTGAGAAGGGTTATCTCCATTGTGTGGTTTATGTCTAAAGCGTGTGGATTTTAAATAAAAAAGAAAGGAAAAGAATTCGGATGAGCAAAACTCCCAAGAGACAGTATTATCCATTGATGACTCATTTCTCTTGACTATAAGATAAATAATATTATGCTGCATTTGGAAGCATAGATATTGAACTATAGATTTAAAATTGGGTGAACTTAGATAAATTTTAATACAATTTTATATTTTATTCAAATTCAACGTAAATATAAATACAAATATAAATACAAGACCTCTTCAAACCATAAGGATATAATTAATAACAATAGTATTTCAAAAAATAAACTTTTTGTGAACCAAACGTCTCCTAACTATAAGCTATTAATGATCAATATATGTATAAGATTTATATAATGGTCGACGGAGATGAACAAGACCCTTTTGGACTTTGGCCCTTGGAGTGTGCCCTAAGGCTTGGCTCTAGCTACATTTATTACTATTAAGGTACCTTGATGGTCCTCGGAATACCCAGGTTTCTTTGTATTTGTTGTGACTAAATGTGTTCTTTCCCAAGTTTGGATAGGCCATTTCTTGTACATAATTTTTTATCAATGTATTTACATTTAAGATCAAAATAATAATAATAATAATAATAATAATAATAATAATAATTTATAAATTTATTATGCTGTTCAGCATTTAGCACCATTAACGTGGCCGGCTGGCTAACAATTGACTCATACCATAAAATAGGACATTGCCTGGTTTGAAATCATGTGTAATGATTTGTGTAGGATGCAAGAAGATTCAAATGAAAATATTTTATTTAATTTTACTATTAAATTATCCCATTCTAAATTTCTAATGTGCTAAACACTAGGTAATAATATTCTCTATTTTATTATAGAATTGCAAATAATTTAGAAAACCTTGTGATTATCTGGCATAAATAATTTACTATCTTTAAGATTATACATGCACCCACTCAAGCAAGTTTGTTGTAGGAAATTATACAAATAATTTCTAAGATTGAATTAAGTTAGTAGAAATATATGGACAATAAATCTGAAATTTTTTCAATATTACTTCTCTATAAACAATGTATTTGATTACGAAAAAATTAAGAAATGCAGAGTAAAATAAAATTTGAATTGATGATAAGTTCTATCATTAAAATCTCTTATGTATAGACTTGATGGGTAACGGATAATACATTTCAAACATATACTCAATAGTTTAATTAATGAATTGTTAATCAAACCTGTTTAAATAAGCATGGTTATTAGATTAGATCTTCAGCTAACATGAATTTTTAGTAAGTATTTCGGTAACAGGGATTTTATTTTACATTTAATTATTAATTCTTTTTAAAATTTAAATTCAAAATTTTAAAATTTAAGTATAAGTTCTTAATCATGCATGTGCATGGGCTTAGAGTGGGTGAGGAAAACTAAAGGTCGAACCAAATCATAAAACTAAATTGAGCGAAACTAAAAATTTAAGTAACTATTCTTTTAGTATGGTTTTCAATTAGGATTTTTTTTTTACTTTTTTCTTTATCGGTTCGGTATCGATTTGATCCATTTATTGACTATGGTTAACCTAACCGAACAACTATATGATATATATATATAACACCTATTATATATAATTTTTATAATTTAAATTAGATGTTGATGTGAGTGTGTAACGACCTGAAATTTCAAACCATTTTTTTTTCTTTATATAGACTATAAATTACCTTACTCTAATATCTCTATAATAACTACTAGAACATACCTATGCAGTGGAAAATACGAAACTGTACCACCATATACACAATACTAGAATTCAGTATCACCTCAAAATGTACACACATTATTACACGTCATCCCAACATCCTCTATCCCAAAAACTCCTGAATGCTACTAAAAAATACAACCCCCTGATAACACTTACCCTACAAATAGGGAAGTGTAGATGACCTCTCTACCTACGAGCCTGATCTGCTCGTCTAATTGGATCACCTGAAAAATGTTAAATTACTAGGATGAGATAACTCTTAGTAAGAAGAAATATGCTATTACTAGTGTGTGACAACTGAGTTTACATAAATAATTTACTGATAAATAACTGAACTGAGATGTCATATAAAATATAATATTGTGTAACTCACACCTATGTGGCTTAAAATACATCTGTAATATCTGAGTTTTCTATTTAATCATACTGCTAGTATTATAATATATCTGCTGTGATTCTGTAAATTATATATATATAACCGTGAAAACTACCCTGGAAATCTGTATGTCATGATTTAACCCCTCATAACAGGGTTGTGCGGGCTCATAGGCAGGATTTAACTCTGGTTGGCCCACCAAGATAAGTCAGTTGATACTCTATCGATTCTCAGTTCGGCCTTACTGCAATCCCTCCAAAGGCTCGGTACTGGCATCTCCCTTGTCAAACCGGCCACCTTTACCCAGAATACTAGGGAGCCTGCAATCCCTCCCACGCATGGTAGACAAAAATCCACACACTATCTGAGATATGTGGTTCCACTCTGATATGAAATAACTACGATACCGTGTTCTGCTAACTGAATCTGATTGAAATAATTAATCTAACTAAAATATTTCATCAGGGTCTGATACTATATAATACAAATATATAATTATCTTACTGCTTCATCATGATTCCAAAATAATCATAACACTGTAAATTCGATCTGAAAATACTGTAATATCTGACTGAAATATCCGTAATATCTTATCTTTATTATCTGACTGAATAAACTATAATATCTGAGTGTTATGCATTTGAAATTTTGGAAATCATGGTATTCTGTAAATATTGTAAAATCTCTCTCTATAAAATTTCTATCTGTATAATATCTATCTATAAATTGTTTGTCTGTAAAATATTTGTCTGTATAATATCCATCTGTTAAATATCTGTCTATATATGTACTATAAAATTGCAATTCTATAAAATCTCGTAAAACATATTTTTGTGCCAAAAATACTATAAATCACGGTATTCTGAAAAAAAAAAAAATTGTATAAACTCTGTACTGAACAAATATCTACTCAGGCCACACAATTAATAAAACTCATATTCTAAAATTTGTAAAACTGTATAACTTATACCCAGCATCTTAATAAACAAATACTATAATTTATTAATAAAATTTCAGAATTTACTAGCATAACATATTTCCCTTACTTGACAAAATAGGCTCGTCTACTAATTCTAACTCACGCCCACGACGTTCATAATTCCATAATCCTAAAAACTATACACACACACACACACACACACACACACACACACACACACACACATATATATATATATATATATATATATATATATATTTCCTATCAAATAGCTGAATTCTCAGAATAATTTCTATACCTACATTACCCAAATTATAAACTATTCATTATCTTATCTAGATTCCTAAAAACATCCACTAGGTTCCCTAACCTGCCTACAGTAAAAAGCCCGCAAAACCCTGAATTAACAACACCCACATAATCATCCCAAACACCAGTACAATAACATCCACTACTAAATTTGGGTTCAAAAAAACCTATAAACCAAATAGCCCTTAAATAATCTACTTACCCTAATTTTGGGATGATTCCAAAAGTTCTCAAATCAAAATTTTGCTCTGACTTAGTTGTAGAGAATCTCCTCAAGATCATCGTGGTAGCTTCTGATCATCGAACCAGGGAGAAACAGAGCCAAAAATCTAGAGAGAAGTGAGAGAAACTGAAATCTAGTGTGTGTGTGTGAGAGAGAGAGAGAGAGAGAGAGAGAGAGAGAGATAAAGTGAGAATTAGTTGAATTTCCCGTCAAAAATATGATTTTTGCGCTTATATAGATGGCTGGCCATGTGGCATCGTCGACAAGACACGTGGTTTCGTCGACGAGGTGAAGAAGGCAATTTGTCGACGAAGGTAAAGAATTTGTCGACGAACCAATGTGTCTAAAATACACCCTCTCAGTATATCTTGATTGACGAAATATTGAACTTTGTCGACGAATAGTACAGGTAGTTCATCAACGAGACTAGGGCATTCGTCAACAAACCCTACTTTGACCCTTTTAAAATTTTCCTTCCTCTTTATTATTATTATTATTATTATTATTATTATTACTACTACTACTACTATTATTATTATTATTATTATTTTCCAAGTCTTTACATTCTTCTCTCCTTATAAAATTTTGTCCTCGAAATTTGCTATATGTATTATATACCATTCTCTAAGAAAAATTGGTTACTTATTTTATTACTTACCCTCACTTATGGAGAAGGAACACCGTGGTTACATTTAGGGTTCTGGAGATTACAAATATATACATAAAAGAAACTCTCCCAAAGCCAAAAACATTATCTATCCTATAATCTAACATACAATTCATACCTTAACTATTCTGCACTGAATTTAACATTACTGATTCTATCTAATTTATTATTCCTAACTACTACTGATCCCACCAAGCAGGTGTTGGTATTCTGTCGTATTTCCTTCTCCATCCCCCATGAGGCCACTTTTACTGCATGATTCCTCCACAAGATTTTTACTAATGGAATTCTTTTAGTATGCAATTCCTGTTCCTTTTTGTCTAGAATCTACACTGGTGTCTCCTCATATGCTAGTGTATCTTTAAGCTCTATCTCCTCATAGCTAATCACGTGGGCGGGATCTAGGACGTATTTTTTTAACACAGAAACATGAAATACTTCGTGTATTCTGGATAAAGCTGGTGGTAAAGGTAGCCTGTAGGCAACTTGACCCACTATCTCAAGTATCTCGAATGGGCTAATAAATCTAGGACTCAGCTTACCCTTCCTCTCAAATCTCATAATTCCTCTCAATGGTGCTACTTTCAAAAACACCTGATCTCTCATATCAAATTCTTACTTCCGGCGGCGAGTATCTGCGTAGCTTTTCTGCCGATTTTGAGCTGCATTGATTCTGTCTTTAATTAGTAGGACTTTATCGTATGCCTACTGCACTAATTCAGGTCCCAAAACTTGCCTCTCACCCATTTCATCCCAGTATAGTGGAGAACGACATCTCCTACTATACAATGCTTCGTAAGGTGCCATCCTAATGCTGACTTAATAGCTGTTATTATATGCGAACTCAACTAGCGGGATATATTGGGTCCAACTACACCCACAATTTAGCACACACACTCGAAGCATATCCTCAAGTACCTGAATCATCCTCTCTGTCTGCTTATCAGTCTGAAGATGAAAAGTTTTGCTGAATGATAATTGAGACCCCAAATCCTCTTGTAAGCTCCTCCAAATGGCCCAAATGGCCTTCTGTCCATGTAGCACTGGTGGTAACCTTATAACGAAGTCCATAGATATATGGTCCCACTTCCACTCAAGGATGTGGAGTGGCTGCAACTGTCCCATGGACTTCTAGTGCTTAGCCTTTACCTACTGGCACATCAAACACTACTCCACAAATTTCGCTATCTGTCTCTTCATGCCACTCCACCAAAAGGATTTCTGGAGATCCCGATGCATTTTGGTACTGCCAGGATGAATTGTGTATAGGGATCTTTGTACCTCCTCTAAGATAGCTCTCCTAATCTTAGCATCTGTAGGAACACATAGTCTAGTACAAAACCATAGGGCTCCATCATCTGATATATTGAACTCCTCCCTTCGTTCATTCTACACTTTCTCTATCAGCTTAACGAATTTCGCATCATTTCTTTGGGCAGCTTTTATTCTTTCCTACAACGTAGGCTACACCACTAGGTTGGCAATGAATGTTTTGTGACCTTCCTCTACCAGCTCCAGACCTAACCTCTCCAGGTCCATCTATATTGGATGCTGAATCTCAACTGCTGATATCACTGTTCCTACTGCTTTTCGGCTCAATGCATCAGTCACCACATTTGCTTTTCATAGGTGGTAGCTAATGGTGCAATCATAATCCTTAATAAGCTCTAGCCAGGGTGAAGAAATACTTTAAACTTTTATGATCATTGAAGATCTCGCATTTCCCACCATAAAGATAGTGCCTCCAGATCTTCAGAGCATACACAATGACAACTAAATCTAAATCATGTATTGGGTAGTTCTTTTCATACTCCTTAAGCTGTCGAGATGCATAGGCAATAACTTATCCATGTTGTATTAACACACATCCTAATCCCTTCAATGATACATCACTGTATATAACAAATCCATCCTCCCCTGATGGAATAGACAGTACCGGTGCAGTGACCAACCGCTGCTTTAACTTCTGGAAGCTCTGCTCACAATCATTGATCCATTCAAATCTCACATTTTTCCTCGTGAGTCGTGTCAGTGGATCCGATTATTTGGAGAAACCATCCACAAAAGGTCGGTAGTAGCCTGCTAGACCCATAAAACTTCTAACCTCCTGGACATTTTCCAGTCTGACCCAATTTACTATTGCCTCTATTTTACTTGGATCAACTGATATTCCATCCCCGGAGATCACATGCCCGAGGAAAGTAACTTGTTTCAACCATAATTCACATTTCTTGAATTTAGTGTATAACTGCTTCTTCCTTAACACCTGCAACAGTAGCCTCAGATGATCCTTGTGTTCCTCAAAACTCTTCGAGTAGACTAGTATATCATCAATGAATACAACAACAAATTGGTACAAATACTGATGGAACACCAGATTCATTAGATCCATTAGTACTGTCGGTGCATTGGTCAATCCGAATGGCATTACCAAGAACTTGTAGCGCTTATATCTAGTTCAGAAAGCTGTTTTTGAAATGTCCTCTACTCTAACTTTTATCTGGTGGTAACCTAACTGAAGGTCAATCTTGGAGTAGAACTGGGTATCCTGGATCTAATTAAATAGATCGTCAATTCAAGGAAGAGAATATTTATTCTTGACTGTTAGTTTGTTTATTTCTCTATAATCTATGCACATCGTCATAGTCTCATCTTTCTTCTTTGCAAACAGGACTAGTGCTCCCCAAGGCGACACACTTGGCCTAATGAATCCTTTATCCAGCAACTCCTGCAACTGATCTTTCAATCGAATGGAGCCATACAGTACAATACTTTAGATATTGGTGTCGACCCTAGTAGTAGATCCATAGTAAACTCAATCTCTCGGTCTGGTGGTAAGCCAGGTAATTCTTCTGCAAAAGAATCTAGAAATTCCTTGACTACTGGGATATCAATCTGTTTCAATTCTTTCTTTGGTAGCTCTTTTATGTAAGCAACGTACCTTTGGCAGCCACCCTGAAGTAGTCTCATTGCCTAAATGGCTGACACTAACTGTGGCGAGGCATGCATACGTGAACTCATAAATCTGAATTCTTGTTCACCTGGGGGGGGTCTGAAAATCACTTCTTTTTTATGACAATCTATACTGGCGTGATTAGGTGCCAACCAATCCATACCCAATATCACATCAAACCCTTGAATGTCTAGTACCACAAGATCGGCTAGTAGTACTTTCTCCTGAATACCCACTGGAAAATTTTTAAGCACTCTCCTACACATCATTACTGATCCAGTAGGCATGGCTACTAACAATTCAACATCAAAAAATTGTGCCTCTACCCCAGATAGTTTACATATCCCAACAACACAAAGGAATGGGTGGCACCTGAATCAAACAAAACAACAACTTTATATGATAAAGTAGTAAGAATACTCGTCACGACGTCTCCAGCAACCTCAGCGTCTCCCGACATCAATGCATAGACTTTCGCCGGTACTGTGTTCCTCTGCTGGCCTCCACAGGTCACCTAGTAATAACCCTAGAATGGTCTGTAAATAGGTACAAGGGTTAGTGTTCCTTGACATGACCAAGCTCTATGTCTTGGTCTCCCACACCGATAGTAGACGTTCTCTCCTCTCCTATACTCACTTGGATACCTTCGACAACATCTGGGGCAAATGGGATAAGTCTGCCCACCCTGAAACTCTCAATGTCGTGTCATCTACCTTTGACCTTTTATGTACCGATCTCCTCTCCATGGGCTCCGACTAGAACCCGTTTGAAAATCCGAAGGTGTGAGCCTTTTTCTCTGACTCGGTACTCCCACATCTGTCTGTTCACTCTCTTATGCTATTGTTACTCTGTCAACAAGTTCAGTAAAGTCCTGCATCTGTAGAACAACCTCCTATTTGTATATGTCTTGCCTCTAGCCCCTCTCGAACATCCTGACCTTTTTAGCTTCATCTAGTTCTACGTATGTAGCGAATCGTGACAGCTTAATAAATTTTTCCGCATATTGTTCAACTGTCAATGACCCTTGAGTCGAACTTAGAAATTCCTGCACTTTAGCCTCTTTGATAGTGGCAGGAAAATATATGTCAAAGAATATCTCTCTGAATCGAGCCTAGGTCATAGGCACTGGTATGAGTTTCTGCTCCTCCAGTAATCTAGTGGTGGATTCTAGTAACCATCCACCATCTCTCGGCCTCCAATGCCAACTTATATGTGGCATAAAGAACCCTCTGCTCATCGGTGCAGTAAAGCACCGTCAGTACTTTCTCGATTTCCTGCATCCAATTCTTAGCAATTGCAAGATCAGCTACTCCTAAAAACGCTGGAGGATTCTTTTTCATGAATTTCTCTCTAGTACACCCCTAAGATACAAATGGCCCTCCTTGCTCCCTGGAGTTCCTTGCAATCTCAACCATGACCTGCTGGGCTACGCTGCATAAAACAACATCTAAATCTCCACCGCCCATGCTAGGTGGCCCTGCTCCATCATTGCCGCTAGTGTGGGCACTACTACCTTCGGGGTCCATCCTGCAATAACACCAAATTATTTTGAGAATCCAACCCTCATAATACTATTCTAACTAAAATATCCCCCATACCCCCTATTACTAATTTAAGGTCTAGTCCTACCATATGGAAAAGAAATTGGCAATAGTTTACTATGATTTTCCTAAAATTGTCACCCCAGTAAAAACACAGAAACCACCCTGAAGTTCCTGCTTTCAGACTGCAGAACAGAACCCTAAATCCTCACTCTAGTTTTCAAACATTATCTCATTGATATTTTATTATATCCTTCTCAAAATTTCCATTCCTATATTCTAGTATTGTTTTCCGCTATACTCTAAAGTCCATAGAACCTAGCAACTTAGGCTCTAATACCAAAATGTAATGACCTGAAATTTCAAACCATTTTTTTTCTTTATATAGAAAAATTACCTTACTCTGATACCCCTGTAAAAGTTAAGGAGTTCTCCCAAGAGGGGGGGGGGGGGGAATTGGATTATTAAATTTCTTTTAATTCTTTTTATGAATTCTTTGACCTATTATTATATTAATTCAGCTAATACCTAGTAAGGCTTAGTTAATTATTCAAACCACAAACCAATACTAAACACAAAACAAACAAAATTGGTTTATAAGTTCAGCGAAAAATTAATTAAGCTATATACCCTTATAACTAAGTGTAAGTATGGTAACTTGTATACTTTGAGGATTTTAATATTTTCTTCCAACAATTCAATTTATCCAAAATGATCAAAACGAGATATACTATGCAACTCTATGGCAATTCTCAGCTTTTACAAGAATTCAAAGTACTTGTTTGTTTGCAACCCTGTGTATATGAATTTGATTCAATCCTTGTAATAATGAATTTGCTTTCTCAATATGACACTCAATATGCAATCTAACACTCTTTCTAAAAACTTAGACTTTAAATAAACTTTTAGCTAAAGAGTCTTTGTGTGTTAACCAATCAACATACTACCTTCTAGTTTGCGCAAATTATTGATCAACCAACGTACTCCCTTTCGGTTTCCGCAATCCCAAAAACAAAATAAACTTTAGTTTATTTAATTTCCAAACTATGTAGTATTTATGATCATGAAATTTAAAACATCCACGCAGTTTATAAGTATGCTAGAATTTAAAGAGTGAGAGAAAAAGAGAGAAACAAGAGTTTTTACGAGGTTCGGCTTATCCCCAACCTACGTCCTCACCTTTGGTCGATACCACCAAAGGATTCTACTATGTCGTTTATTTCCGGGAGGAACAAACCTTTTAGACATTCCTTAAGTAGGCTAGAGCAATGCCTCTCAAGAGATACCCCATGCTTAGTCACTCCTTTAATAGGCTAGAGCAATGCATCTCCAAGTGATACCCCACACTTGGTCAATGGTCCAACAACTTGGAATCATCAAGAAAAAATAAAAAAAATAGCTACATACAATGACACTCTCATAAAGAGCATATTAGTACAGTTTCAAACACTATGTACTTCAATAATAGATATCAATATGAAATACAATTGAAGCTCAAGAGAAGAATTCACCAAGTTCCATCTAAATGAGAATTAGCAACTCAGAACTTAGAGGTAGGATGGATTAACAACTTAGAAATTCAGCAATTCGGTTGTGCAAAGATTTGAGCATGAGTGATCTTTAGAAGAAATTGAAAGTAGAGTGCTTGAATGCTGATTATATGCTTGGTGATTTTATTCATTGGGTTAAAAGAGTATTTATAAAGTTTTTAGAGTGATTTTCCTTGTTTCCCACGTTACTTGGAGTGCCCCCCAAGATTTTATAACGTTTATAGTTGAAAAACAAATTTTTAGAATTTTTCCGTTAAAGTTAAAAATTTAAAACTCCACAGGTCAGTTGGCTGGACAGTCGGCTGACCTGTTTTGTATAAGGTCAATCGGCTGAGTCCATTCAATCTATCTAGAAATTTCAACAATTAATTGTCAATTCACTGAGTGAAAACAGTTCATTCAGGTTAGTCGGCTACATAGTTCAATTAAAAGATTTAATTGTCCGTCTATTAGCTTTACAATGATCCCAAGAGGGGGGTCAATTGGTATTTTTAAAATTTAATCCCTAGGTCAATTTCCTAACACCAGTATATTCACAATCCTAAGGTTAATCTAGTGCAAGTAAATTAAATGTATACCAGAAAGTAAATAGTGCAATTTAATCAATCACACAAGCACCAGAAAGTAATAAAGAGAGGGTGACACGCAGACATGTTATCGAGGTTCGACCAATTGCCTGCTTCCCTACCTTGGCTAATAAACACAAGGATTACCACTATAACTTGCTCACTTAAACGGGTGGAGAAACACCGATACAAACCAGCTCAATTAGCACATGGTTGACCTCAACCTACAAAATCCTTACTGGGCTGGATTACCATCCCCTCAGGCCACGTCTGGAAACACTTAGATTTTACAATCAAATGGTACAACGAAATAGTGCTTTCACGTAAAGCAGATTTGTACCCAAATAATGAGCTCAATCAAATACACATTAATAGTATGGATATAGTGTAAGCTTAGTGATGTAAGATGTGTTCTACCAACACTCAACACAGTATAGTCAATATGAAGCTCAAGAGTGTTTGACGCAATACAATCAGTATGATGCTCAAGAATAATCAACACAAGCAATGACTTGGAATCTAAACAGAATATTTCAGTCAACACATAAATATTCGAAGTGTACTAGATAGATAATCAAACTAGTTTCAAAATGATTTTCTTCAATGAAATAAGAACAGAGCTAGTTTGAAAGGATTGTTTGCTTGTTTGAAAAATTCTTTGCACACCAAAAACGAAGCTCTTGGACCCTTGCAATGAAATGCAAATATCCAAAGCTTTCTTGGTTTAATCTCACACAAGATTTATAATAAGAAAATCTGTGGGACAAACCTAAGCTATGCTCCCAATAAAATAAATCTCAATCACACAAAACAATGGGAGTATTAGCATAGAGCGACAATCACATGAGCACAAATGGAACTCTCACAATATCGAATTTTATCATGAGGATGCAATTTTGAGAGTATTAGGGCAAAAAATGGATTTTCAAGAGAGAGAGAGAATTTTTGCTAATCACTTTGCTAATCATCTTCTAATCACACAAATGAAGGTGTATTTATAGGCAGGTAAAGAATTATAGTAGTTCGGAACATAATGGGAATAATTAAGAAAGTTCCAAATGATTAAAATTCACTTAGCTCGTATTAACACAGTCATAAAAGATTTCAAATGAGATTTGGTCACCCGTATAGAGGTTCGGCAGCTCGAATTAAAGTCACTAGCAAAGCTTGGTAACTTTGGGTGCCCGGTCTTGGGTTCGGTTGCTCAAACTCATGTGTTCGGTCACTCGGGGTTCTTTTGAACTGTGAAGCTCGATCACCCGTGTTGGTGGAATGTCGTTTTGAAGGGTTCGGGCGCCTGAGAAAGATATGCTCATTTTTGGTTCGGTCACTCGAGGAGAGGTCAACTTGTTGACCTTCAAGCTTCGGGCATCCGAGGAGTTTTGTACTCCAAAGGTTCGGTCGCCCGACTCCTGTTAGCTTGCTTAGAAATGATCAATTTTAGCACAGTTATCATATTTTATGCAATGTGTGTGTGAGTGTTGGAGCCTAAGGTCTTCCTAAGGTCTGGTTGAACTTACACTATATCTTATGTGCATGATGTGCAAGTGATAAGCATACATCCACATGCCTAAGTTACTATTACAGACCGTTATTATTTTAGACCGATATGAATTACAATACAAGTTACGAAACTTTACAGTCTTCTTATTTCCTTGTTTCCTCAAGTGTCCTCCCCTGGGATATTAATTTAAACCTGCACAAGCACTTGACGAACATCAAATATCAGTATTGTTATTATCAAAATCGGGCGTGACCTATAAGGTCAACATTCTCCCCCTTTTTGGTGATGACAAATACATTCTGCAAAAAATTGGGTATAGCTTAAATAAGGTCCCCCTAACAATATGCATCATGTGTTACAACCTTACCCAATTATTTTTGCCTCTCCATCCCCCCCTTTTGGCAACAACAAAAAGGGCTATAAGAGTGAAAATTCTAGGCAATGGGTAAATGTTACATTTATACATAAGAAATTTAGGAAAGATTTAGAAAAATTTCGGCAGAGTGTCGTTCATAAATCGGACTTTCCAAAATAAATTGTGTATAAGATGTAACCTGTTTGAGTTTATATGCCCTAACAGTTTATCCACAACTATTTGAACAGTCCAGTATAAGTCAACAATCAAGTGGGCATCTCAAAATCATCATGATGTGGACAAAGAAGTTGTATAACACAAGTAGTAATTAATATGCATTACATCCATTATGAGCATGCTATAAGATATGTGCTCATAAGCAATAATTAGCATTTTCAAAGTTTATGAAATAATACAAATCAATAATAATAGCAGGTGCTAAGACTTATAAATTTTATGTGAGAGCTCCCTCTAAATGCATACAAGCTATGAAACATCTAAGAAGCTTCCCTACTATGCATTAGACCTAACTCACGTCTAATTTGTATGAACCTATCCTCGGGATGTGGTTTAGTGAGTATATCCACCCATTGTTCATTGGTGCGTACAAATTCAAGAGCCATATCTCCTTTTTGTACATGATCACGAAGAAAGTGGTGTCTAATCTCAATGTGTTTAGTTTGTGAATGTGAGATAGGATTTTGGGAGATGTTGACCGCACTAGCATTATCACATTTAATAGGTATCGTATCATAGTGCAATCAAAAATCCACAAGTTGTTGTTTCATATAAAGAGTTTAGGCACAACAACTTCCAGCCGTAATATATTCTGCTTCGGCTGTGGATAAGGCAACTGAGTTTTGTTTCTTGGACAACCAAGAAACAAGAGATTGTTCTAAGTAGTGACAAGTGCCGCTAGTGCTTTTTCTATCAACCTTACTACCGGCAAAGTCAGCATCAGTGTAACTAACAATCTCAAAGGTAGTATGCTTAGGGTACCACAAGCCTAACTCTACAGTCCCAACTAGATACCTAAGGATTCGTTTGACAGCTTTTGAGTGAGATTCCTTAGGGGCAGCCTGAAACCTAGCACACTTACACACACAGAACATAATATCAAGCCTACTAGCAGTGAGATATAGGAGACTCCCAATCATTCCACAATACAATTTTACGTCAATAGGAATTCTTTGCTCATCTTTATCAAGTTTAATGGAAGAATTCATAGGTGTAACAAGAATTTTGCAATCTTCCATATTAAATTTCTTTAGCAAGTTCCTGATATATTTAGATTACAATATGAAAGTTCCATGATTAGCTTGCTTAATTTGTAGCCCTAAGAAGAAATTAAGTTCACCCATCATGCTTATTTCAAATTCATTTTGCATGCATTTGGCAAACTCATTACACAACTTATCATTCGTTGCTCCAAAAATGATATCGTCCACATAAATTTAAACAAGAAACATATCATCATTTTTGAATTTGATGAAAAGTGTAGTGTCAATTTTGCCACGGGTAAACCCATTTTCTAGTAGAAAACCACTAAGCCTCTCATACCAAGCTTTGGGAGCTTGTTTCAATCCATACAAGGCTTTAGACAACTGGTAAACATGATCGGGACGTTTATGATTTTCAAAACCGGGTGGTTGTTCTACGTATACCTCTTCATTAATGTAACAATTTAGAAAAGCGCTTTTAACATCCATTTGAAACAAGTTAAAAATTTTTAAAAATGGAAAAGGCAAGTAGCATACGAATGGCTTCTAACCTAGCAACAGGAGCATATGTTTCATCAAAGTCAATCCCTTCCTATTGGTTATACCCTTGGGCAACTAGTCTAGCATTATTCCTAGTTACTACCCCATTCTCATCTTTCTTATTTCTATATACCCATTTAGTTCCAATGATGGTGTGCTCATTAGGCCTAGGAACTAGGGTCCACACCTTGCTTCTTTCAAATTGGTTAAGCTCTTCTTGCATGGACATATCCCAAGACTCATCTTCTATGAGTTCTTTAATATTTTTAGGTTCTTCTTGGGATAAGAAAGCCAAATGATTCACTATATTTCTCAAGGAGGATCTTGTGGCTACTCCACGAGATGGTTCGCCTATGATTTGATATATAGGATGACTTATAATGAATTTCAAATCTCTAGGCAACTCCGGCTGTTCATTATCTTCCGATGATTTTTCATTTTCTTCTAGGTTTTCACTTGCATTATTTTCAATAGATAGTTTGTCTAAGTATTTTCTAGTACCAATATCATCTTCATCATCTTTCTTAGAAAATGGGTTAGCTTCATCAAACACAACATGAATAGATTCAATGACAGTTAAAGTTCTTTTATTGAAAACCCTATATGCTTTACTATTAAGTGCATAGCCTAGGAAAATGTCTTCATCAGATTTGGAGTCAAATTTTCCTATATGTTCATTATCTCTAAGCACAAAGCATTTATAACCAAACACATGAAAATAGGAAATATTAGGCTTATGGTTGTTCCACAATTCATAAGGGGTTTTATTAATCGAAGGTCTAATCAATACCATATTCATAACATAGCATGCAATATTAATGGCCTCGGCCCAAAAATATTTAGGTAAGTTATGCTTATTCAACATAGTTCTACCCATTTCTTGCAATGACCTATTCTTTCTTTCTACTACACCATTTTGTTAAGGTGTCCTAGGTGCAGAGAAGTTATGTGCTATGCCCTCTAAGTCACTATATTTTTATATGCTTTCATTTTTGAATTCTGTGCCTCTATCACTTCTTATGTGAGTTATTTTATATCCCTTTTCATTCTGGATTCTCCTACAAAGTTTGGTGAACTGTTCACATGATTCATTTTTATGTGCAAGAAACAACACCCATGTGAATCTAGAAAAGTCATCCATAATTACAAAAGTATAAGATTTACCACCAAGACTTTGAATAGAATTAGGTCCAAACAAATCTAGATGAAGCATCTCTAAAGGTCTAGTAGTAGATATGAATTTCTTTTTCTTAAAAATAGATTTTGTTTGCTTACCCATTTGACATGCATCACAGATTTTATCCTTTACCAAAGACATTTTAGGCAAGCCTTTAACCAATTCTTTTCTAACAAGTTTAGACAATAAATCCATGCTAACATGTCCTAAATGCCTATGTCACAACCAACTAGTTTCATTTATAATAGAAAAACATGTTACTTGTTGTGAAGCTAAATTATCAAGAGAGGTAGTATAAACATTTTCATGTCTATCAGCAGTAAAGAGCACTTTGTGATCTGTTTTATTTTCTACTATGCATTTGTCATTTTCAAAAGATACTTTACATCCTATGTCACGCAACTGACTTATGCTAAATAGATTATGCTTCAGCCCATCAACTAATAAGATATTTTCAATAGTAAGAGAGGAATCCTTACCAACCTTACCTACCCCGATGATGTGTCATTTGGCATTGTCACCAAATCTCACATAGCCTCAATCCTTGGGAACAATTGATGTGAATTTGCCTTTGTCTCCGGTCATGTGCCGTGAGCACCTGCTATCCAAGTACCATTTGTCCTTGGAGGAGGACGATCTTAAGCATACCTGTAAAATAAGTTAAGTGACTGATGTTGGTCCCCAAATTTTGTTGGGTCCACGGGGTTAGTAGCAGGATCTCCCTTAACTACCCATACCTTCCTAATTCTAACATGCTTATTCCTAAGTGGGCAATCAAATTGAACGTGTCCAATCTGTTTACATTTAAAACATCTTAATCTACACTTAGGCTCTTTAGGAGGAATATGAGATTTTGACTCACATGTAAAGTGTCCTAAGTAAAGATTAGGTCGTCTAACATTTTAAATACCATTAAAACCAAGAATCTCTTTACTTAAGGAGTTTCTTTGGGTACCAAGTAATTTTTCAAAATTTTCTTTGCCATTAGTGAATTTAAAAATGATTTTGTAACTATCTTCCAATTTCCTCTCAAACTCAACAATAGTAGCATCTTTTTTTTAAAAAAAATAGAGGCATGAGAGGTTTTTGCCATATTAAATAATTTTGATCAATTTTCACATTTATTTTTCAAATCATTATTTTCTTTGGTCATTTTGCCTAACAATTTTGAAACACGAATATATTCAAACTATAATTCTCTAAATGTAGGCATGCAGTCAGAATCACAATCATTAGATGAATAATAAGAAGATAATGAACCAAAAGACAATACCTCATCCTTGTGTGCCATGAAGCACAGATTAGCGACCTCCGAGTCACCGTGATATGATTCTGAGTCGCTCTTGCTTAGTTTGTCCCATGAAGTCCCAGCCTTCATGGCTTTCTTCTTTTTCTTAGCCTCCATTTTCAGCAGTGGGCAGTTGGGTTTGATGTGCCCCCCCTTGTTGCAGTTATAGTACGTAGGAGCATTTGATTTTTCTTTTCTTTTGCTGGACTCTCCTTTCTCATTAGTGGACTCTCTATATTTTTTATTCGGCCTCCTATTCTTTCTGAAGAACCTGCTGATTTTTCTGATTAGCATAGACATTTTATCATCAGTGTCAGACTCACTGCACTCACTAGATGTGTCATTAGATGCTTTCAATGCAATTACTTTCTTGGTCCTATTATGCTCATTAAGTCTCTTATTTATGGAAAATTCATAAGTAATCAAGGAACCTATCAATTCATCTAAGGTCATGGCCTTAAGGTCTTTACCTTTAGCAATGGTCATAGCCTTGGCATCCCAAACAGGAGGTAAGCCTCTAAGGATCTTCCTAATCATCTCATATGTGGGATTGGTCTTTCCTAATACATGTAGTGAGTTTATGATGTGTGTGAATCTAGTGTACATGCTCTGAATGGACTCACCTACATTCATCCTAAATGCCTTATACTCACTGGTTAACATATCTATCTTACTGTCCTTCACATCCCTAGTACCCTCATACATTACCTCTAACTTATCCCATATTTATTTTGTAGTAGAACGTGCCATAATTCTATTAAACTCATTTACATCAAGACTACAGCACAATATACTCATGGCAGTGGCATTAAGACTAACAGCTTTCATATCATCATCATCATATTCATCCTCAGTCTTAGGAACCCTAGTTGCACCCTCAGTTTTCATAGGGACATAGTTTCCCTTGGAGACAATCCTCCACACCTTCCAATCAATATTCTAAAGGTAGATGCGCATCCTCTATTTCTAGAAGGTGTAGTTAACACCACTGAAAATAGGAGATCGTGTGGAAGATGGTTTCTCAGGGAAAGGGGTCACAGAGCTATGAGCCATGAGTGATCTTTTAGCAAAATAACAACTAATCTATGCTACGTGGCTCTGATACCAATTGTTAGCTTTACCCTCATCCCAAGAGGGAGGGTGAATTGGTATTTTTAAAATTTAATCTCTGGGTCAATTTCCTAACACCAGTATATTCACAATCCTAAGGTTAATCTAGTGCAAGTAAATTAAATGTATACCAGAAAGTAAATAGTGCAATTTAATCAATCACACAAGCACCAGAAAGCAATAAAGAGAGGGTGACACGCAGATATGTTATCGAGGTTTGACCAATTGCCTGCGTCCCTACCTTGGCTAATAAGCACAAGGATTACCACTATAACTTGCTCACTTAAACGGGTGGAGCGACACCGATACAAACCAGGTCAATTAGCACATGGTTGACCTCAACCTACAAAATCCTTACTGGGCTGGATTACCGTCCCCTCAGGCCACGCCTGGAAACACTTAGATTTTACAATCAAATGGTACAACGAAATAGTGCTTTCACGTGAAGCAGATTTGTACCCAAATAATGAGCTCAATCAAATCCACATCAATAGTATGGATATAGTGTAAGCTTAGTGATGTAAGATGTGTTCTACCAACACTCAACACAGTATAGTCAATATGAAGCTCAAGAGTGTTTGACGCAATACAATCAGTATGATGCTCAAGAATAATCAACACAAGCAATGACTTGGAATCTAAATAGAATATTTCAATCAACACATAAATATTCCAAGTGTACTAGATAGATAATCAAACTAGTTTCAAAATGATTTTCTTTAATGAAATAAGAATAGAGCTAGTTTGAAAGGATTGTTTGCTTGTTTGAAAAATTCTTTGCACACCAAAAACGAAGCTCTTGGACACTTGCAATGAAATGCAAATATCCAGAGCCTTCTTGGTTTAATCTCAGACAAGATTTATAATGAGCAAATCTACGGGACAAACCTAAGCTGTGCTCCCAATAAAATAAATCTCAATCACACACAACAATGGGAGTATTAGCACAGAGCAACAATCACATGAGCACAAATGGAACTCTCACAATATCGAATTTTATCATGAGGATGCAATTTTGAGAGTATTAGGGCAAGAAATGGATTTTCAGGAGAGAGAGTGAATTTTTGTTAATCACTTTGCTAATCATCTGCTAATTATGCAAATAAAGGCCTATTTATAAGTAGGTAAAGAATTATAGCAATTTGGGACACAATGGGAATAATTAAGAAAGTCCCAAATAATTAAAATTCACTTAGCCCGTATTAACCCAGTTTTACCGCCGTTAAATTAATTTTAACCGTCCGAGATTTGGGTGACCGAACCTTGGTTCGGTAGCCCTAACAGACACAGTCATAAAAGATTTCAAATGAGATTCGGTCGCCCGTATAGAGGTTTTACAGCCCGAATTAAAGTCAGTAGCAAAGCTACGTAACTTCAAGTGCCCGGTCCTAGGTTTGGTAGCCCGAACTCGTGTGTTCGGTCGCTCAGGGTTCTTTTGAAATGAAAATCTCGGTCGCCCGAGTTGGTGGAGTGTCCCTTTCAAAGGGTTCGGGCGCTTGAGAAAGATATGCTCATTTTTGGTTCGATCACCCAAGGAGAGGTCAACTTGTTGACCTTCAAGCTTCGGGTGCCTGAGGAGTTTTGTACTCCAAAGGTTTGGTCGCCCGACTCCTTTTAGCTTGCTTAGAAATGATCAATTTTAGCATAGTTATTTCACACTAATATTTTATGCAATGTGTGTATGAGTGTTGGAGCCTAGGGTCTTGCTAAGGTTTGGTTAAGCTTACACTATATCTTATGTGCATAATGTGCAAGTGATAAGCATACATCCACATGCCTAAGTTACTATTACAGACCGTTATTATTTTAGACCGATATGAATTACAATACACGTTACAAAACTTTACGGTCTTCTTGTTTCCTTGTTTCCTCAAGTGTCCTCCCCTGGGATATTAATTTAAACCTGCACAAGCATTTGACAAACATCAAATATCAGTATTTGTCATTATCAAAACTGGGCGCGACCTATAAGGTTAACACAGTCGGCTGAGCACACACAGTTCATTTAGGTCAGTC
This sequence comes from Malania oleifera, assembly GCF_029873635.1. Taxonomy (NCBI): domain Eukaryota; kingdom Viridiplantae; phylum Streptophyta; class Magnoliopsida; order Santalales; family Ximeniaceae; genus Malania; species Malania oleifera. The sequence continues at coordinate 52,803,276 of NC_080426.1, forward strand.
GGTTGGACAGTCCCTTTTTCCAAAACTTTCAATTTTTTTTAGGCTTTGATCCCTTGTTATTTGAAAAACTCAAATGTGACTTTTAAAATCATTTTCCAGGGTTTTCAAAAATTAGTCATCCAGTCTATATTGTACCTTAAAGAGCTTCAAAGATATTTCATAAGATATTTAAACATGAAGTACTTACATGAAGACTTCTTAAGACTTTGACATTCTAAACACTTAAGTCTTCATGCTTGCTTTGTCTTCAATCTTTAATGTACTTTGAGCTTTCTCTTTAATATCCGTGCTCTCATAATCTTCAAGCTTTAATATATCATCTTGGAATCCATGCTTTGACTCTTTAAGCTTCATTTGATCATCTTTCTTTGAGATAAGCTTTGAATCATCCTTATGAGCATTTTACCATCCTTGAGTCCTGAAATATCATCACTTAACCAAATATGTTGAGTTCATCTTATTTGTTATCATCAAAACAAGATTTTAAGCCTTGTAAGGCCAACAATCTCCCCCTTTTTAATGATGATAAATAAGGAGAAAAAAATTGAGTAAGTCTTAAAAAGATTCCCACTTACAATAAGCATTATCTTAACAATATTTGTAATCACATCATTCAAGATCAAATACTAATATAACAACTTAAGTATACAAGATCATGCTCAAAATTTCGCCTCCTTTTGACATCATTTAATAAGAGTAAGATATCAAAACAAATATAAATATTAAGGCATTGAGCAACCGTAATCAAAAGTTTGCATTCATCGTGCATGAAAAGATAGAGAACAAGATCCAAAGTAGCATGAGAAAATACAAAAGATTTTATATCATAATTTTCAATGATTTCCATTAATAAGCAAAAATCATGATGTCATCATTTAAACAAGTCAAACCCCCCCTCAATGAAAATAAGATATATTTTCCATAAATTTAGACTTTCATTTGTGATACCAATTGGAAACCATGTATTCATAAAGATACCAATTGTGTTTTTTAAAATTTATCATGCCATGCTTCAAATGTTGATTCTTTCATGTGAGTGCACATGGATACCAATATCAAGAATAGTACCAATATTATTTCGATATCATCTATGTCATAACATGCTTATGTTTATCCATTAGTCAATCATGCAAGAGATATATAAAATAATTAATCATTTAGCATGTAAACTGAGATAGTCAAGAACTAATCTCATACTCATATATCATATCAATATCATCACATGCTCATGGATACAAATATGTTGTTATGCTTAAGTATCAATTTTCATACTCAGAGATACCAATATATTTCATAGATACCAATATTAATATCTTGTCATGCCAAGATTCATGCTTTATAACCATGCTCAATAATTTCATGCTCAAATTTGCAATATATAGTGAGCTATAAATCATCAATATAAGTCAAGTCATGATCATGTCTTCAGCAATATCAAGATATCATGCAAGTCAGCATTTTAGCATGTAAGCATGCAGCATATCAGCATATCATATAAGCATGGAGGTCTTTATCATTTGTGCATTGTACTACAATTTTGTTCAAGTTGTTCTCATTCTTAATTATCTTTTCTTAATAAAAATACTCATGTAATAAGCTCAATATGGTTCATATTTTCTTTTCTTTTGATATCATATGAACACCCAAAATCCATATTTCTTTCCAAATCTTAATTCTTTCTAAGTTAAGCCTGGTATGAATTATCCTATGATTTTGGCCAACAATGTCATTTTTTATGTTATAGTTGTCAATAAGCTCTTAAATTCTTCTTTAAGATTTTCCATTACAACTAGCTCAATATGCTTGTATTATAGGATTAGGATCTTTCTTAATTTTTAATAGGGAATGACTAATCCTAATATCTTTGGAGTCCTTAGTTTGTGAACAAGTCTTTCATCTTGGTACCCATACTTTCTTGGGTCTGGATGGTTTAACAAGAGATTTTTATTTTACTCTCCAAACTTGTTTATTTTCACACCCTTTCTCTTTAATGGACATGCAAACTTTATATGTCCTTTCTTGTTACATAGGAAGTGTGTGGTGTGAGTGTAAGCTTTTGAAGAGGTGCTAGTATAATTTTTAGATGCTTTTGTAAAGTATCCCATGTAAAGATTTTTTTTCTTTGTATTTTCAACTCCATTGAGTCTTATGCCTTATTTTTTTAAAGACATTCTTTGTGCACCAATTATTTTATCAAAATTTTCTTTTCCTTTAGTGAAGTTGTAGGTTATTTTAGCTTGATCTTCAATTTTTCCTTTAAGATCACATATTTTTGAATTTTGTATATTTTTTCCCTTTTCTTGCAGCTTTTTTTTTTTTTTTTTTTTTGGTTTTGAGACATCTTGGAAATTTCATTTTCTAGTTCATAAATATATATATATATATATATATATATATATATATATATATATATATATATATGTCTTTCTTATGATTTTGAGATCTTAGGTCTTCTAGTTCTTTTATCACCTTTTCATTTTTACTTTCTAATCTATGGATTTTTAACTCTTTTTCACTTTCAGCAAGTCTTAAAGATTCTAACTCTTTCATAACTCCTTCATTCTTGTTTTTCAAGAATGTGTATCGTTTAGTCACATTAATTAAGATCTTATTAACCTTAAATAGATCATTTTGAAGTTCTTCATAAGAAGGCATACTTTCATTATCGGTATCATTAGATGATTCACTACAAGAACTATTAAAAGATTTGGATGAGGAGCTTTCTTCATCATCCCATACCATATAGCAAGCAACCTCTTAGTCACTTGATTGGTTATCAGAACTACTAGAACTTAGATTATCCCATGTAGTGGCCTTCATTGCCTTTTTCTTTTTCTTTTTAGAATCTTTCTTAACTTTTGGACAATCCGGTTTTAGGTGTCCAACTTTCTAACAATTATAGCATCTAGGTAGTTCTTTCTTTGTTTATTTCTTCTTAGTTTCTTCCTCATCTGAACTTGAGTTTTGGATTTTTATTTTTTTTTTGAATTTATTCTTCATTCTTAGTATTCTTTCAAGCTTCTTAGATATGAAGGCTATTTCATCTTCTTCATCTTCATCACTAGAGTTTTCTTTTGATACTTTAAAGGCTATAGATTCTTGAGCTTTAGATTTACCACTTCTCTCATTCATGACCATCTCATAGGTGAGAAGGGATCCTATGAGTTCATTTAGGGATGTATTTTTAAGATTTCTTCCTTCTATTATAGTTATGGCTTTTGGTTCTCATATTGGAGGAAGTCCTCTAAGGATTTTACAGATCATTTCATAAGTGGAGTATGTTTTTCCTAAAACATTTAGGGATTTTATTATGTATGTGAACCGAGTGTACATGTTAGTGCTGGTTTCATCCAGATTCATCTTGAAAGTCTCATACTCGCTTGTGAGCATGTCTATTCTATTATCTCTAACATCTATAGTACCTTCATAGGTTATTTATAGTTTATCCTATATTTCTTTTGTTGTTTTACATGTCATAACTCTATTGAATTCATTAATATCAAGTGCACAATATAGGGCGTTTATTGCACTAGAGTTAACTTGCAACATTTTGTGATCTATTTCAATCATCTCTTTTTCTTCTTTGGGTACTTCTTTTCCATCTACTAGTTTGGTAGGGATTAAGTCACCATGTGTGACAACCTTCCAAGCTTTCCAATCCATTTTTTGAATATAAATTCTCATCCTTTGTTTCCATAATGTATAATTTAAACCACAAAAGATAGGAGGTCTAGTTGAGGATTGGCCCTCTCTAAAGGGAGCTACTCTTAGGTGTGCCATATAGATCTTTATATAACTACTTGTTAGGATTTTTTATAATCCCGCTCTGATACCAATTGAAGTTAAGGAGTTGTCCCAAGAGAGGGGTGAATTGGATTATTAAAATTACTTTTAATTCTTTTTATGAATTCTTTGACCTCTTATTAATTTAACTAATACCTAGAAAGGCTTAGTTAATTATTCAACCCAAAAACCAATACTAAACACAACAACAACAACCACAACAACAACAACAACAAAACCAAACCTTAGTCCCACTAAGTGGGGTCGACTATATGAATCCTTTTCCGCCAATTAATGCAATCATGGACCATTTCTTTTGATAGACACAACACAAAAAAAAAAAAAATGGCTTATAAGTTCAACAGAATATTAATTAAGTTATAAACCTTTATAACTAAGTGTAAGTATGGTAACTTGTATACTTTGTGGATTTTAAGATTTTCTTCTAACAATTCAATTTATCCAAAATGATCAAAACAAAATATACTATGCAACTCTATGGCAATTCTCAACTTTTACTAGAATTCAAAGTATTTGTTTGTTTGCAGCCCTGTGTATATGTATTTGATTCAATCCTTGCATTAGTGAATTTGCTTTCTCAATATGATGCTTAATATGTAATCCAACACTCTTTCTAAAAACTTTGACTTTAAATAAACTTTTAGTTAAAGATTCTTTGGGTTTTAACCAATCAACATACTCTCTTATGGTTTTTGCAAATTATTGATCAACCAATGTACTCCCTTTTGGTTTCTGCAATCCCAAAAATAAATTAAACTTCAGTTTATTTAATTTCCAAACTACGTAGTATTTATGATTAAGAATTTTAAAACATCCACACAGTTTATAAGTATGTTGGAATTTAAAGAGTAAGGGAAAAAAAGAGAGAGAGACAAAAGTTTTTATGAGGTTCGACTTATCCCCAGCCTACGTTCTCGCCTTTGGCCAATACCACCAAAGGATTCAACTATGCCGTTCCTTTTCAGGTGTAACAACACTTTTACAAGCAGTACCCCACGCTTAGACACTCCTTAAGTAGGCTAGAGCAATGCCTCTCCAAGCGATACCCTACGCTCGGTCATTCTTCAATAGGCTAGAGCAACGCCTCTCCAAGTGATACCCCACAGTCGGTCAATGATCCAACAACCTGGAATCGTCAAGAAATAAGAAAAAAATAGCTTCATACAATGACACTCTCACAAAGAGTAGATTAGTACAGTTTCAAACACTATGTACTTCAATATAAAATATCAATATGAAATACTATTGAAGCTCAAGAGAAGAATTCACTAAGTTCCTTCTAGATGAGAATTAGCAACTCAAAACTTAGAGGTAGGATGGATCAACAACTCAGAAATTTCACAATTCAGTTATGCAAAGATTTGAGTTTTTAGAGTGAGTTTTTTCTTGTTTCCCATGTTGCTTGGAGCGTCCCCCAAGTTTTTAAAACATTTAGATTTGACAAACTAATTTTTGAAATTTTCCCATTAAAGTTCAAAATTTAAAACTCCGCAGGTCAATTGGTTGGACAGTCGGCTGGGCCTGTTTTGTATAGGGTCAGTTGGCTGACTAGTCGACTGAGTCCATTCTATTTGTCAAGAAATTTCAAGAATTAATTATCAGTCGGCTGAGTGAACACGGTTCATTCAGGTCAGTCGGCTAGACAATCCAATTAAAAGATTTAATTGTTAGTCGACTAAGCGAACACAATTCATTCAGGTCAGTCGGCTGGACAGTCCATTTTTCCAAAACTTTCATTTTTTTTTTTTGGGACTTTGATCCCTATTTGAAAAACTCAAATGTGACTTTTAAAATATTTTTCTAAGGTTTTTAAAAATTAGTCTCTAAGGCTATAATGTATCCTAAAGAGCTTCAAAGATATTTCATAAGATATTTAAACTTGAAGTACTTACATAAAGACTTCTTAAGACTTTGACATTCTAAACACTTAAGTCTTCATGCTTGCTTTGTCTTCAAGCTTTAATATACTTTGAGATTTCTCTTTAATATCCATGCTCTCATAATCTTCAAGCTTTAATATATCAACTTCAAATCTATGTTTTGACTTTTTAAGCTTTATTTGATCATCTTTCTTTGAAATAAGCTTTGAATCATCCTTATGAACATTTTTCCATTCTTGAGTCCTGAAATATCATCACTTAACCAAATATGTTAAGTTCATCTTATTTGTTGTCATCAAAACAAGATTTTAAGCCTTTTAAGGCCAACACCCTGTAATAACTACTGGAACATACCTATGCAGTGGAAAACACAAAATTGTACCATGATATACACAATACTAGAATTCCGTATCTCCTCAAAATATACATACATAATTACACATCATCCTAGCAACTTCTATCCCAAAAACACCTAAATGCTACTAAAAAATACAACCCCTTGATAACACTTAGCCTACAAATAGGGTAGTGTATATGACCTCTCTACCTGCAAGCTTGATCTGCTCGTTTAGATGGTTCACTTGAAAAATGTTAAATTACTAGGATGAGACAACTCTCAGTAAGAAGAAATATGCTATTACTAGTGTGTGGCAATTGAGCTTACATAAATAATTTACTGATAAATAACTGAATTGAGATATCATATTAAATATAATACTATCTAACTCACACCTATGTGGCTTAAAATACATTTGTAATATATGAGTTTTCTATTTAATCATACTGCTAGTATTATAATATATCTGCTGTGATTCTAAAATCTGTATATATATATATATATATAAATAACTTTGAAAACTATCATAGAAATTTGTATGTCATGATTTAACCCCTCATGACAGGGTTGTGCGGCCTGTAGGCTAGACTTAACTCTGGTTGGCCCACCAAGATAAGTTAGCTAATAATCTATCGATCCTTAGTTCGGCCTTACTGCGATCCCTCCAAAGGCTCAGTACTTGCATCTCCCTCGTCAAACCAACCACCTCTACCCAGAATACTAGGGAACCTGCAATCCCTCCCAGGCACAGTAGACGAAAATCTGCACACTATCTGAGATATGTGGTTGCACTCTAATATGAAATAGTTATGGTACCGTGGTCTGCTGACTAAATCTAACTGAAGTAATTATTCTGACTAAAATATTTCAACAGGGTCTGATACTATATAATACTAATATATAATTATCTTACTGTTTCATCATGATTCCAAAATAACCATAACACTGCAAATCTGATATGAAAATACTGTAATATCTGACTGATTATTTGATTGAATAAACTAAAATATCTAAGTGTTATGGATTTGAAATTCTAGAAATCATGGTATTCTATAAATATTGTAAAATATCTGTCTATAAAATATATATCTATATAATATCTGTCTGTAAAATGTTTCTCTGTAAAATATATGTCTGTACAACATCTGTCTATTAAATATCTGTCTGTATATGCATTGTAAATTTATAATTCTATAAATCTTGGTAAAACATTGTGCCAAAAATACTGTAAATCATGGTATTCTGAAAAAAAACTATATAAACTCTGTACTGAATAAATATCTACTCAGGCCACACAATTAATAACACTCATATTTTGAAATCTGTAAGATTGTATAATTTATACCCTGCATCTTAATAAACAAATACTATAATTTACTGATAAAATTTCTAAATTTACTAGCATAACATATTTCCCTTACCTGACAAAATAGGTCTACTAATTCTAACTCGTGCCCACAAAGTTCATAAATTCATAATCCTGAAATTATACACACACGTGCGCGCGCGCGCACACACACACACACACACACACACACACACACACACACATATATATATATATATATATATATATATATTTATATATGTATGTATGTATATATTTCTTATCAAATAACTAAATTCTCAGAATAATTTCCATACCTACATTACCCAAATTCTAAACTATTCATCATCTTATCTAGATTCTTGGGAACACCCATAAGATTCCCTAACCTGCCTGTAGTAAGAAGCCCCAAAACCCTAAATTAACAATACCCACATAAATCATCCCAAATACTAGTATAACAATATCTACTACTAAATCTGAGTTAAGAAAAACCTATAAACCAAATAATGCTTAAATAATCTACTTACCATGATTTTGGGATGATTCCCAAACTTCTCAAATCGAAATTCCACTCCTTATAAGTTGTAGAGAATCTCCTCAAGATCATCGTGGTAGCTTCTGATCGTCGAACCGGGGAGAAACGGAGCCGAAAATCTAGAGAGGACCCCGCTTGGACCCTTTTAAAATTATCCTTCCTCTCTATTATTTATTAATATTTTTTTTTCAGGTGTTTACAGAGTGTGTAGCGGAAACCACACAATTGAATACGGAACAAGCAACGTAAGAACTCAATGATGAATAATACAGAAAAAGTAATCACTCACAAAGAGAATCAACGAAAATAATTATCAAAGAAACAAGATATGCATGATTTGACAATATGCCTACGTCCATGAGAGAAACAAATGAAAATTTTTCTATCACAATGTCAAGCTTACAACTAGGGTTACAAATATTTATTAAATACAAACCCTAAGATTATAGGAACCTTAGATCCTATCTACATCATCCCTGTAGCAATCCCTAGAGGAAAATCCTCTAATCCCCTCAATCTACTGATCACCAAATTCAAAAATTGTAACGTGTGCCGAATGAAATCATTAACAATTTCAGCCAAATTGTTGGCGGTTTATGCCGAGAGCTGAATCTTGCATATTGACCTGAAACCATCAATGGTTATGGAGAAACTGTAGATAGTTACTGCAACCATATTCCTTTTTTTTTTTTTCTTTTTTATGATGCTTTCCCTAACGTATGTGTTTCACTTATATTTCCAACAATCTCAACCTTGGCGAATATTCACCACTTAGTAGAAAAATGAAAGCATAACCATTGCTCCACCTGGGACAGTAGATTGGGATCGTCTCCCATCTAGCACCAGGAGATATTGATCAAGTCCAAGACAAGATTAAACTTGTCTGTTGTGACCGGTTTCGTCAGCATATCAGCTGCATTGTCAAATGTGTGAACCTTCTCGAGTAGAAGTTCACATGAAGCAATCAGTTCCTTGACCATGTGAAATGGCACATAATGTGCTTTGTCCTCGCATAATACACCTGATTCTTCGCCAAGTAGATGGCACTCTGATTATCACACTGCAACCAAATTCCACCTTACTAGACACCCAACTCCCTAGCCTATCCTGTGAGCTACAATGCTTCCTTGGTAGCCTCAGCCACTGTCATATACTCCGACTTAGTAGTAAATAAAGCAACAAGTGACTGCACCATAGACATCCAACAAATAGGTCCTCCAATGAGGGTGAATACGTACTCTGTGATAGATCTTCTATCATCCAAGTCTACTGCGTAGTCAGCGTCCACATACCCTACCACTGATAGATCACTTTTTTGTCTACTAAACACGATATCATATTTAGTTGTACCCCTAAAGCATATGAGAATCCATTTGACCGCATCCCAATGCTGTCAACTCAGATTTGAAAAGAACGTGCTCACCATGCTGACAACATATGTCAAGGCCAATCTTGTACACACCATGACATACATTAAACAACTTATTGCACTAGCATAGGGGACCTTTGACATGTCACGAATCTCATCATTTGTCTTTGGGCACTGGGCGGTAGATAGCCTGAAATGATGCGCCAATGGTGTGCTCACCAGTTTAGCATTAGCCATACTAAACCTCTCCAGAATCTTCTCCACATAGCCACCCTAAGGCAACCATAGTTTCCCTGAAGCTCTGCCTCTACAAATCTCCAAGCCAAGTATTCTTTTGGCTGCACCCAAGTCTTTCATGTCGAACTCGTTTCCCAACAGAGTCTTCAACTGATTCACCTCAGTCATGTCTTTAGCAGAAATCAGCATTTCATCAACATAGAGCAACAAAAATATAAGAGAACCATCCATAATACTTCTTAAATAGATGCAACAATCATACTTATGCCTTCTGTAGCCAATACGAGTCATATAGGTGTCAAATCTTTTGTACCAGTGCCTCAAAGACTGCTTCAGCTCGTAAAGTGACTTCTTAGTTTGCATACTAAGTTTTCTTGTCCAAGTTAGCAAAACCCTTTGGATGTGTCATGTAAATTAGCTCTTCTACGTCACCACAGAGGAACATTGTCTTTACGTCTATCTACTCCAGATGCATGTCATATTGTGCCACTAGTCCTACCACTACCCTGATTGAAGTGTGCTTGACCAAATAGGAGAATATTTCATCATAATAAACTCCCTTCCTCTATGGGTATCCCTTTTCTACCAAGTGACCTTTTTACTTATCTTTTTCCTTTTTTGAAACTGCTTCTTTCTTCCTTTACACCTACTTTCAGCCAATCGCCTGCTTCCTAGTTGGAAGCTGCACCAAGTCCCAAGTCTGGCTCTTATGCAATGATTCCATCTCCTCCACCATAGCGCCCATCTAGTTACCTTTCTCCTGGCTATGCACAACCTATTAAAAGGTAGTAGCATCCCCGCTGCAAGTGATAAGTGCATAAGACACCAGATTTTCAAAACCATGCCTATAAGGTGGTCTGACAATATGTGTAGGCCTGTCTATAACTATGCTGCGAAGCAACTACTGGTCATTCGAACAAGAAATTCCTGTGTTCTGAACACTGTCATCTCCACCCTAAGTTTCTGACTCCACCTGCATTGCTGGCTGATCTCTCGAATTAGAACTCCTCGCACTTCCATGAGTCTCCAACTTTACTTGAACCACATGTTTGTTATTGCTGCAAATTTTTAGCAAATGTTTCTTTTCTTCTTCCTAAGTACATCACAACGTGGTTTTCTCATTGAAAATCACGTCTCTATTGACCACCATCTTTTTTTCCATAGGATCCCACAACTCAAACCCTTTCACACCTTTCTTATAGCCTAAAAAGATGTACCGTCTAGACTTCGTATCAAGCTTTGATCTCTCCTCACCAAGAATGTGTGCATAAGCTAGACACCCAAATACTCTCAATTTAGAGTATTCTACCATATTACCTGTCCACACCTCCTCAACAACTTTCCCATATTGTGATGCCCTTGGTGATCTATTTACAAAGAAACAAGTTATACTAGCCGCCTCAATCTAGAAATTCATAGCGAGCCCAACATTCAACCTGTGACACTGAGCCCTTTCAGTTAGGGCTCGGTTCATCCTTTATGCCACATCATTTTGTTGCAGTGTTCAACATATTGTGAAATGTATCCTTATTCCATACTGCTCGCAAACGCTCTAAAACTTGAGTTCGTGCACTCAGTTCCATTTTATGTCTTAAGGAACTTAATTGTCACCTAATCTGGTTTTCCACCTCAACTTTCCATAGTTTAAACTTGGAAAACGACTCCGAATTATGGCGCATGAAGCACACCTGAACCTTTCATGAGTAATGATCAATAAAACATATGAAATACACATGTCCCTTTCGTGATGCCACTCTCATCGGTCCCCAAATTTCTGAATGAATGTAATCCAGTATTCTCTACATATTGTGCATGGCTGTCATGAACTAGACCTTATTTTGCTCCCCAAGCAGACAATATTTGAAGAAATACAACTTACATGATTTGGACCCCTTCAAAAGATTTCTCTTGTGAAGTTCCTTCATTCTAAGCTCACCCATAGCCCTAAACACATATGTCACAAAACGGTACTATCCGACTCAAACTCTATGACTGTAGTTCCACCTACAACTGTAGTACCCAGCTGTATGTATATATATATATATTCCCCGATACTCTCTTCCCCTTCATCACAGAAAAAATGCCCTTGCTCACCTTCATTACCCCACCTTTAGATTTGTAACTAAACCCGCTACAATCCAAGGTGCCTAACGAAACTAGATTCTTCCACAACTCCAATATGTGTCGAACATCACACAATGTCCCCACCACACCATCATACATCTTGACTAAGATATTCCCTATCCCGATCACTTTGGACGCAGAATCATTTCCTATCATAATAGAATCAGAACTTATTAATTTATACGTAGTCAACCAATCTTTGTTGGGCATCATATGATAAAAATGTGCCGAGTCCAAGATCCAAGAATCTAAAAAATTATCGAACCCAAATGAAAGTGAGAGCATATCACTATCACCGCTCCCAAAGTACCCTTTTCTACTACATTCACCATGTTTGATAAACCTTCTATGGTTTTAGCAAGCCCCTTCTTCCTTCTCAGACAATTGGATTTTATGTGCTCTTTTTTTGTGCACTTAAAATAACCCACATGTATCCTTTTCCTAGACTTGGACCGAGCCCTATTGTTGCTCGTTACACCTCGGAAGTTGTTCCTCCTACAATCTTGATTCCCTTTCGCCACTAGCCCTTCACCATGTGAACTCTCATCATTGGCCTTCTTCCTCTGATGGAACCCCAACAATGCACTCATCATATCCTCCAATTCCAAAGTTTCTTTCCCTCCATATCAGAGTCGTAACCAGATTCTCATATATAGGAGACGTCAATAGGGAATTAAGCAGTACGAATGCTTTGTCTTTTTCCTCGAACTTCACATCAACTTGCTTCAAATCATTAATGATCTGATTGAATGTGTTGATGTCCTGAGTCAGGTCCAAGCCCTTTGTCATCTTAAGCCAATATAGTTTTTGCTTAAGATATAACTGGTTTGTCAATGACTTGGATATGCACCAGCTTTCCAGTTTGAACCAAACCGCTGCCGGCGATTCCTCATCCATGACGTGATACATCATGTCATTTTCCAGACAATGTCGGATATTAGACACAACTTTTGCTTCCAACTCCTTCCAATTCGTGTCATCCATGCCTTCTGGTTTCTTTCCGCATAGTGCCTTCACCATACCTTGCTGCACCAAAAGGTCTTCAACCCTCCTCTACCAAAGTCCAAAATTTTCAATTCCATCGAGCTTATTCACATTAAACTTCAACAAGAAGAGATCCCAGCCATTGCAACCTATAGCTCTGATACCAATTGTTGATGCGAGGGCACATTTGAAAAAAACAATTGAATATGGAACAAGCAACGTAATCACTCAATGATGAATGATACAGAACAAGAAATCACTCACAAAGAGAATGAACGAAGCCAATAATCAAAGACACAAGATTTACATGGTTCGGAAATGTGTCTGAATCCACAGGAGCAGCAACTGAATTTTTCACTATCACAATGTCAAGCTTACAACTAGAGTTACAAACATTGATTGAATACGAACCCTAAGCGTATAGGAACCTTAGAACCCATCTGAATCATCCCTATAGCAATCCTTAGAGGAAAATCCTCCAATCCCCCAATCTACTGATCGCTAAATTCCAAAACCATAACTTGCACCAAATAAAGTCGTTGATGGTTTAAGTTAAATCATCGACAGTTATATGCAGAGAGTTGAATATTGTAGTCTGAATTGAAACCGTCAATGGTTGTGGGGAAACCATTAATGGTTATTGCAACTAGCTGCCTTGTTCTTCACTTCACGAAGCTTTCTCTAGCATATGCATTCCACTCAAAATATAAGCCACATTTCCAACATTAGAAAACAATTATATTGCTCTAAGATTAATGCTTAAATTTAAATATTAAATATATGAAAAAATAAAATTTGATTATTGTGGAAGAAAAAATATTATTTTGTGTAGCATTTTAAGATATTAGAGTAGATTCAGTAGTTTGGCTCAGTTAATAATTGGATATTAGTCAAAAAATTGATTCAATTAATTGTTTTAAAATGGCTTGGTATAAGTTCGTATTTTCTAGTGACCTAAAGTTTTGATTTTATTAATAGTTTGAAGGGTACGATTTAGTTAATCGAGCCATATCCAACCCCGTCTATATATATATATGTATAAGCGAACTATTGATTACACAAACATAAAAAAATTTCAATTATCTTTTGTATTAAATCATTTTTCCAAAAAAAAAATCATCAAAACCCCTCAACTTGTATATATTTTCAAATAATAGCTAACAAATCAAAATAAGAATAAATATGTAAATTGTAATTTATGAATTTATCTTCCCTTTTAAATAAATCATCTTCCTTATTTTTAGGTAGGTCAATTTATAAAATATCCCCATCATTACCCATCTCTTCTTAAAAAAAATAGAAAATTGATAAATAATTTTAAATTTAAATTCTTAAAATATCTTCATCGGCGTAGAGGGTGTCTAGGGTTACTATATATTAAATTATTTAGCTCCACTTTTTTTCCTTTTCCATTCATTTTTAATTCTAACTTAAAGGATGGATGTTGCCTTATAAATGTATTCATCTTTAAAAACTATTTGTGTGTGACAAAGGACCCTTTATGCTACGTTACAATCTAATTAATCTTATTTCAAGCACAGCGCTATGCATAATAACTTATTTCATCGTGTTAGGATCTTGAAAAGTCAAACTAATTTTCTTTTCAATAATTCAATCAAGTAACTTTAATTTGCTATAAAGGAAACCGTTGAATATTCAAATATACCGAGTTAGCCCATTTTGCTATTGAACTAATTTTATCACTTTTTAATTATTAAGTGTTATTTTTTATAATATTAACTTGTTTGATGGCTTTAAAATTTTCTTTAAATTTTTTTTCTAATAATTTTATTTTTTGGAAATATATATCATAATATGTTAACTTTACTGTAATCCTAAGAGGGGGGTGAATTGGATATTTAAAAAGTTCTTTCCTATGTCAACTAACTAGCAACAGTATCTCACAAATCTAGGGTCAATCTAGAACGTGTAAGAAGTAAGCCAATAAATATAACTGTAATTAATTTGCTCCAAATAAATCAAACAATCATGCACAGTATAGTAAAACAAATAAAATAAGGATGACACTAGATGTGTTAACGAGGTTTGGAAAAAGTGCCTACATCTCCGCCTCTAGCTTGCAAGCCCGAGGATTCTACTAAAGCTCACTTAACAGGTGGAGTGGTACCATATACAATACTAGGTCAAATTACCAGGGTTGATCTCAACCTTTACAACCAATCCTTAATGGGCTAGATTTACACCCCTTCAGGCCACGCTTGGAATACAATAGATAATGAAACACAAATTTTGTGTACAATATGTGTGCTTCTCTAATAAGCAAATTTGTACCAGTATAACCAATGCACTTCAATATGATAGGATATTATAAGCTAAATGAAGATTATATAACTACTCTCAAGATAATGCAGGTAAAGCAATCACAGTGTGAGAGTGTATGTGTAGGGATATTTGATTCAAAATAACAATATCAATCACAATACTCAATATCAAAGATCTAAAATACCCAAGAAAAAATCTCGTAAATATTTTTCTAAAGATAAGCACATGAGATATTTTGAAAACCAACTTGTCAAAAATATTTTCTTCACAAGCTCTTGAGTCTTGCAACAAGAATGCAAAGACTCACTAGCTTAAGAAAGTTTTCCCAAAATAAATTCATTGATTAAATCACCAGGGAAAATTTTATGGCTTACTCTCACTAAAAATGAAAATCAATCCAAGTATATGAGAGTGTAAGCTCGTAGTAACAGTGTAGGCTTTCTCTAGATACTCTCACCAAAGATGTTTTTGCAAAAACGAATGTGAAAGGTGAAGTATGTAAGTTTGTATATGAAAAATGGCTCAAGGAATTTCAGAGAATATTTTGATAATCAAAGTCTTAATCAATCCCTAATTTTTGCAAATGAAGGCATATATATAGCCTTCGACAAAAATATAACCCTTGGGATACAAAAGGAATTATTAAAAATTTTTAATCAATTTTTAACCTCAATTACCCTTAATTACCCGCAGTAAAAATGTGGCAACCCGAGAGTTTTAGTTGCTCGGTCCTTAGCGTCGATCGCCCGAATAGGCACAGATAGAAAAGTTACTTTTTCAAGTTCGGGTGCCCGAGGGAAAGTTCGGGTGGTTGGGCCAAGCCAATTTTCCAAATGCTCAAGGTTCGGTCGCCTGGTGAACGGTTCAATTTTCTGAACTTCATAATTCGGTTGCTCAGGGTGATTTTGAAATTAGAGTTTGGGCGGCTGGGGAATGTAAAAAGTGTCAGGTTTTATGTTTTGTTGACCGTGAACAGTATATTCATTTTGGATTGGTCGCCTGAGCCAAGTTAACTCAGTTTACCTACTTGGTCGACCGAGGCAATTTTAACGCACTGAGTTTAGTGAACTGAAGCCCTTTCAAACTTCAAGATAAGTCCAGTTTTTTGCTTAAATTCTGCATAGGTATGACTTGTGAGTTAAAGGGGAACTTCCAAGTGATGTGTAAGGACCTAGGGTCGATCCAAGGTCCTTGAGCTTATAGTCCTACCATGCATGCAATGTATTAATTATTACAGACCCAAAATGATTAAAATATTAAATACAAATAAAAACAATTTGGTTTCCCTTGTATCTCCATATGCCATTATATGACGTAAGAATGAATTGGCACACAAACTCAGAGCATAAGTAAGATACAAAGATATTTGTCATTATCAAAATGGGATATGACCTATAAGGTCAATGTTCTCCCCCTTTTTAATAATGAAAAATACTTCATGCAAAAGTAGGTATAGCCATGAAAGGCTCCCTCTGAGAGTATGCATAAAGGAATTTTAAAGCTCAAACATATATGAAAAGGAAGACATACATAATTAATCATGCAATGCAATCAAATTGGTTACCCAGTTTTTCCTCATTCTTCCCCTTTTGGCATCAACAAAAGGGTTAAGGTGGAAAGGATAGAAGCATACAAGCATGCAATGGGTAATAGTCATTCAAAAATAAGACATAGTTTTGGGAAAGTTTTTAAAAATTTTGGCAGCATGTCTTTTGAAAGTGGAGCATTTCCCAAAAAAAAAAAAAAAAAAATCTGTACATCAAAGACTTGATTGATTTCAACAAATAGTTTACAATAATTACATCAATCAACTCAAACAATCCAGTAGGAGTCAAAGCAGTTCATATAATAAGTATTGCTTTCAACATTCAAAAGATAGTATAGTCATGCAATGCAATATAGACAACAAAAGTGATCTCACAAAGTATGAATTATATTTATAATTGATGTGAGAAATTATTTATCATTTCAGAGTCATGGTTTTCTAAGTTAAGTCGCTCCCCCTTAGTTTATGCACTTATTCATACTTCTAGGTGGCATCTCTACTATGCATTAGACCTAATTCATGTCTAATCTGTAAAAATCTCTCCTCGTGAAGAAGTTTTGTGAATATATCAGCCCACTGTTCAGTTGTGCACACAAACTCATGTGTCATATCTCCTTTTTTGCTCATAATCATGAATGAATGATATCTAATTTTAATGTGATTGGTTTGTGAATGTGAGATGGGATTCTTTGATATATTTATTGCACTAGTGTTATCGCATTTGATTGGAACTGTGTCATAGTGCAAACCAAAATCCATAATTTACTGCTTCATATAAAGCATTTGAGCACAACAACTTTCAGCCGCAATGTATTTAGCTTTGGCTGTGAATAAGGCAACTGAGTTCTGTTTCATAGAGAACCAGGAAACTAGAGATTGTCCTATGCAATGACGAGTGCCGCTAGTGCTTTTTCGATCCACTACAAAAAATCTGATTTTTAGTGACGAAACTATTAGTGAAGGATTCAATTTCGTTACTAATACGACACTATTAGTGACAAATTTCAAATGGTCACTAATAGTTTTGTCACTAAAAACCAAAAAATATCGCGAGAAAACATTTTTTGCGCCGAAATTATCTTGGAAAAATATTAGCAACGATTTATGCAGTATTAGGGACAAATTAAATCTGTCACTAATAAGACACTTATTAGTGACAATTAATTAATTGCCACTACGATTATTTTTAAAAAATAAAAAAATTTATTTCACAATATTAGTAACGAATTTGAAGATTCGACATTATTTGTCCCTTATTAGTGACGAATTTGGGAACCGTCACTAGTACTTCTTTTATTTTTTTTAAAAAAAACTATTTCACAATATTAGTGACAAATTTGAAGATTCGTTATTAAAAGACACTTATTAGTGACGAATATGGAAACTTTCACTAATACTTCTTTTATGTTTAAAAAATTAAAAAAAAAATTATTTCACAATATTAATGAAGAATTTGAAGATTTGTCACTAAAAGACACTTATTAGTGACGGATTTGGGAACCTCCACTAATACTTTTTTTATTTAAAAAACTTTATTTCATAATATTAGTGACGAATTTGAAGATTCGTCACTATTAGCCTCTTATTAGTGACGAATTTCCGAACTGTCACTAATACTTCTTTTATTTAAAAAAATTAAAAAAAAAATTATCTCACAATATTAGTGATGAATTTAAAGATTCGTCACTATTAGCCCCTTATTAGTGATGAATTTGGGAACTGTTACTAATACTTCTTTTATTTAAAAAAAATAAAAAAAAATTATTTCACAATATTAGTGATGAATTTGAAGATTCGTCACCAAAAAACCTTTATTAGTGACGGATTTGGGAACCATCATTAATAATTTTTTTATTTAAAAAAAATAAAAAAAAATATTTCACAATATTAGTGATGCATTTGAAGATTCGTCACTATTAGGCCCTTATAAATGACAGATTTGAGAACCGTCACTAATACTTCTTTTATATAGAAAAAATAAAAAAAAATTTATTTCACAATATTGCAAACTAGTGTGTTTGTTGTGTGCGTGTGTGCATGTGTGTCTGCATGTGTGACTGTGTGTGTGGGAGGGTGGGTGGGTGTTAATTTAAAGTGGAGTGAAGGGTATGTGTAAATGAGGAATTTTTTTATGAGGAGAAAGTCTGCTGAATCCAGGGCCTCTCTCCATTGCAACCTCTGCAGTGATTTCAAGCCCGCCTCCTTGGCCTTTTATCTGAAAATGGGTGCACATGGAAATGCAAGTTGTTTAAATTTTATTTTTATTTTATTTGAGTGAATATTGTGTTTGTATATTTGGGAAAAATTAGACCCGGTTAGGTTTATGAGTGCCTGGGGGCAAATCCTGGTATAATTTATGAAATGTTTAGGGGAAGGGAAATAGTGTCTTCTGTTTACTCATCAAAACAACACAGAACAATCTTATCATCTATTTTTAAATGTATTTATTATTTATTACTTTATGGAAGATAATTTTTTGGCCTGGAATTTGAGGTCTCTATTAAAGTTTGATAGGTGAAATAATCTATCCAACTTGGTGGGAATTTTATATTACCAAAGAATAAGATGAGATGCAAAAATGATAGGTTCATGATATTTTAGCTGCCTAAGGTCAGCACTATTGAGCAGCGAAGTGGGTTTGAAACAAGCGATTGGGTTTTTCAAACCATGTACATACTAGAGCGAAGGGGGTTTGAAACAAGCAACTGGGTTTTTTGAACCGCATACATGACTCACATTTCAGAAAAAAAACAATATTTTTTTTTTGACAAACAAACATGATTCTTTAGAAATTATTTAGATAAATAGAGACTTGAAATCTCTAAATTTTTAGAAAACAAACATTTTTCTACCCTAAAGTTGTATTGTAAGTTATAACTTTAAAAAACGACTTATTTTTCCAAAACAAACTTAAATTATTGTTTTTTTCTTTATGGGAGCACCACAAGCTTACCTTGGAAACACTTGAACCAAAATAATATCATTATCTCCCAAAACTACATCATGGACATTCATTTCAAAAGAAAAACTTTTTCCTTTTTAAAGAATTTCTTGAAAAAAAAAATAATTTTATTTTGGTTTTTAAAGGAGAAAGCCATAAAACCAACATGATCTAGATAGTTAGCAACTCTACCAAACACTCCAGCAAGTGTACAAATGATGGCATTCTATTAAAAAAAAAAAACATCTATGCCCATCTAGCCCACTCCTTTAAGCTTGGTCAAACACACAGCCAGAGCCACAACAAAAGCACTTTAAGAAGTAAGATGTGCTAAACTAATAAAACAAGCATCTATGCCCATCTAAACAATGCAAATGTAGGCAAGGATCCTCCCTGCCAGCTTGGCTCTTGAAGGATGAGAGAAACTTTGGTTGAAATTAATAGTTGAGTTAATTCTTTATTGAATTAAGGTAGTAAAAGAGGAGAAGGTTCAAGCTCACATTCAAATCAAATTCTAATTTCTAAAAATACACTTTTATTATAATATCCTAATTTATATAATGTAATATATATTACATAAATTTAATGTGATTTTTGATAATATCTAAGTGACATATGCATGATGAGTTAAAACTTAAAATCATTCTAACTCATTGCATGTTTGTTATTATGTTATATGATTTGTTGATTGAACAACTGTCCAAATGCATGATTGTGTTGAAACATATGCATGATCGGTTAAAACATAAAGTCATTCTAACTTGCGCCTCTCACGTGTTGAAGCCTACACAAACGCTCCCTTAAGTTGAAGTGATGGGATATAAGAAATGCAACCTCATTTAGAGTTATTTTGAGAAAAGGTCATTGCAAAATTTTAATGGTAAAGATGGATCTAAGCTGATGTTTGTGTATGAGACAAGCTAAACAAGTTTTAGTTTTGTTCATTTGTTATAGGTTGTTATATTTAATGATATGTTTATGTATGATTATTTTAAGCTATATGCTTTATTGTGTATTGTTTATTGTGCATTCATTTGAGATAGTGCCATAGTTGTTTTTTATGACTTTATGCTTTTTATGTTACATTAATATATGATCAAGTTACTTGTTATTGTGCAAGAGGTTGTTGGGCTTGTTTTTGGAAGTGAAAACTCTACTTCAGGCCAAAATAGGTAAGTGCTCTTATATGTTCATGATTATTTGTAAGTGATAATTTTTTTCCATTGAACTACTGGAATACATGAACGCTAACTGCATGGCTAATGCAGTATATTGTGAATTGCATACTAGTAGTGGATTTAGGTTGTTGCATACTTGAAATGATTTATTTGCTAAAAACAACTAGGTTTCGGGTACAGGTTTTATAGGAAAATGTCCAATTTACTGACGGAATACTATAAAAATTTCATTAAAATTTTCTCAAAATAAAACCATGTACAAAGATATTTATGATAAAATGAATGTTAAAATACAGGTTTCAGGATGACCTACTTATCATGGGCTCCTTATGCAAACAAAACCCACACATACTAAATTATTAAAATTTATACATGCCTATAGTGTGTTTTCTTGGTTTGGTGGGAAATGCAAACATTTGAGATTGTGTAGAGTTAGAAAATCTTCAAAACAACCAAGAACTAAATGCCATATGAAGTAAACTACCAAATTAATTACTGTCATTTCTTGTGTCCATTGAAACTTAGACCCGTTCAAGAATGGTTACTATATATTCATGCCTCAACGCACATGCGAGACAACAATTATTGAAATTCAATTGATTATTAGTCATACTATGTTGACTAATAATCAATTGAACTTGTTAATTATTTGTTTCACTTACGATTAGTAATGTTTGTATTTCAACCATTTTTGGATTGTCTAATGTGGACAATTCAACAAGTTGTATTTACATTATTGTCATCGTCCACGCTTTGCCAATTGTCATTATATATTTTGAGTGTGTCTCTACTTGTGTTCTCTGGGTGCATAGTGGGGTATCGTGACAATTTGTTAGTGATGGAAAACTAGCAACATGTTTATTTCCCCTATCTCGGGTACTTGGAGAGCCATGGAGAGTTGCTGCAGAAATTTATAATGACTACGACAAAGGAATTTGAGCGATTGATTGCAATGTAAATGCAGCATTCTTGAATGGGATAGGATTCGTACCCTTTAGAAGGAAAGTGATTGATTATAGGATTCACGATGCATGTGTTATAAACATTATGAGAATGTAATCAAAACCATTTACTTTAACATCTTATAGGGTAATTAATGAACATCGATAAGAGTTGGATAAATATTCGGGGTAGGTTTTTGCCAGAATACATGAAAGGGGTACATGATTTCATAGAGTTTGCGTGTCCATGTGCAGAAAAAGCTAGTAGAATATGGTGTCCTTGCAAGAAATTCCAAAACATAACATTCAAACACATTGATTTGGTTCATACACATTTATTAGACTTTAGAATGGAAAAAAGGTACACAACATGGGTGTTCCATAGTGAAGATTATGTAGTTTAGAGTGATGATGATGACGATGAAGATAAGGGGGCAAATATAGTAGGTGGTGATACACATTCGGAAGGGTTAATCAAAATGTTAGGTGACTTGCAAATGGGGACTGCAGTGGATACGAACAATGATAGTGTGTCGTGTACTGGTAATAAATCTACTTCAGTAGGTACCATACCTTATGATCCTAGTACATTGAATCGACTCAGTAAACCATTTGCTAATCTCATGAGGGATGCACAGGTGCCCCTATATCCAAACTGTAAAAAGTTCTCAAAATTAGTGTTTCTGATAAAGTTGCTTCATGCAAGGACAATGCATGGGTTATCTCAGAGCGTATTCAACATGCACTTAGCCTCATTAAGGTGGCACTACCTGATGGTGAAACACTTCTAAAGTCCTTTTATGAGGTGAAGATACACTTGTGTGAATTGGGTCTCGGTTACACTCTAATACATGCGTGTAGGTATGATTGTGCACTCTTTTATAGTGAACATGAAAATGCGAATGAGTGCCCAGAATGTGGTGAACCGAGGTATACAACTAATCAGAAGAAGGGTAAAAAATTCCCTAGAAAGTTTTGCAATATTGTCCATTAATCATGTTATTGCAACGATTGTACATGTGCAGAAAGACTGCTGCCGATATGAGATGGCATAAAGAGAAACGTCTTCAAAAGGAAAACACCCTTAGCCATCCAGAAGACTCGGAAGCTTGGGTCGAGTTTGATAAAATGCATCCATGATTTTCTAGTGATCCTCGGAACATTAGACTTGGCCTTGCGTCAGATGGGTTCAATCCTTTCAGTAACATGAACAACCCATATAGCATGTGGCCAGTTATGATGATGTTATACAATATGCCGCCATGGCAATGTATGAAAGAACAAAGAACTATGGTAAAAAGGAGTGGATACCTTCTATGTGGAAACTAGGATGACATTTCAGATGCATGGTACACTATTGTGGACAATTAATGATTTCCCCGCTTACGGCAAGCTATCGGGTTGAAGCACAAAAGGTTACTTAGCATGCCCAGTGTGTAATAAGGATGCTAGATCTTTATCCTTGAAGCATGGATGCAAGTTATGCTTTATGTGTCATCATCATATTCTATGACTTGGACATTCTTGCAGAACTCGTGGTGTCAGAAGCTTTAATGGAAAACCTGAACGAAGGTTGCATCCAAACCGACTAAGTGGGGAGGAGATATTAAAGCAACTCAGTTTGATTAGAGATGTGAAATTTGGGAAACCAGTGAGTAGTAGAAAAAGGAAACATGCTGAGTGGGAGTTGAATTAGACAAACAGAAGCATCTTCTTCGAGTTGTCATACTGGAAAGATCTTCCACTATGCCATAACTTGGATGTCATGCACATCGAGAAGAACATCTGTGAGAATGTCATTTGTACATTGCTAGATATTAATAGGAAGACGAAGGATAACACAAATGCTCACTGAGATATGGAAGATATGGGAATACGACTTGAGTTACACCTATTTCGTGATGGGGACAAACTTCCCATGCCATCAACTTGTTACACATTTTTGAAGGATGAGAAGAATAAATTTTTCGAATGGTTGAAATCAATGAAGTTCCCTGATGGATATACATCGAACATAACTCGATGAATAAACATGAAGGAAGGGAAGATGTTAGGAATGAAAAGTCATGACTGTCACGTCCTTCTATAATGGGTTCTACCCATTTTCCTTCGTGGACAGTTGACCAAAGATGTTCGCTTGGTGCTGAATGAGCTAGGGATCTTTCTTTAGACAGTTGTGCTCCAAAACATTGAGCGTAAACATACTTAAACAGTTAAAGGAGGATGTCGTGGTCATGCTATGTAAGTTAAAGAAAATATTTCCACCGGCATTCTTTGATGTGATGGTCCACCTAGCCGTCGATTTACCAAGGAAGGCCATAATTGGAGGACCGCTCCAATATCATTGGATGTATCCTATTGAGAGGTAAATTATAAAGTCCTTCTATAATGGTCACGTGTTTTCCTCATTTTTTTTTATTTTTTTTTTCATTTTTTGTGTCTACAAGTCAATAATGCTATGTAAAATGCACAGGTTCTTGTCCACTTTGAAGGGGTATGTGCGCAATAAGGCATGGTCGGAAGGTTCAATCATTGAGGCATACATTGACAGTAAATGTCTTGCATTTTTCTCAATGTTTCTACATGATATTGACACAAGATTCACTCATGACGAGTGAAATGAAGATGTTCATGCTATTAATGCCGAAGATGAAGAACCGAGGAGCTCTATATTTCAAAAAAAATGTTCAGCCGTTTGGTGCACGGGTTTATGATTTCATTGATATGGACAACCTACAAAAGGCCCATTTTTACGTCCTCAATAATTGTAATGAAACTGTTCTATATATCGAAGTACGTGGTTCTAAACTCCTTACTTTGCATTGTATTTGCATATGCATAGTTATATACTTAGTTGACATTAACATGTACTATTGTTACATATAGTGAACATAAAGCTGAACTTCTGACCCAAAATGAAAGAAATGTTGATGAAAGACATATAAAGGAATTTGTTAATTGGTTTGGGAGCCAGGTAAGTAACAAATACTGCCTAAGTACGAAGCAATTACATTTTCAATATTGACGATTTACTCATCTAAACTTATATTTATTTAATAGATGAAAGTCATGTATTACAATAAAGAACCAACGACATGTAAAGATTTGTACGTGTTGGCATGTGGCCCCAATCAACGAGTTAACCGCTACAGCGGTTGCATTGTCAATGGGTTACAATTTCATACAAAGTCCCTCAAACTGAATAGAAGAACCCAAAATTATGGGGTTGTGGTGCTAGGCACAAAAGAAGATGAAGAAATTGACTACTTTTGTGTCTTGGATGACATTATAAAGCTTAATTATGGAGCCAACAGACTCGTCCACCTGTTCAAGTGTACCTAGTGGGACATTGACAATAAAAAGACTGGGATAAACATATATGCCTACTTTATTAGTATCAATTTTAGCAAGACATGGTATCAAAATGACCTTTTTGTGCTAGAGACGCAAGAAGAACAAGTGTTTTACCTTAAAGACACAAAATTAAAGGGTGAATGACATATGACTCAAAAGATTCCTCCCTGAAGTTTGTATGCTATTACAGAAGTTGTAGATGGGGAAAAAAGTACCAGTGAGGCTGTATTTCAAGAAGATGAGTCATCTGTTAGTGCAGTAGCGCTATCTGCTTTCAATGTTGTCGAAGAAGGAGCAGATCCTATACCACTGAATAGGGTTGGTGCCACAGCAGAACACGTAGGGACTGCAGACATTATAATTGAACCTTCTGTACATGTTGACTTCCTCGACAATGAGGAAACTGATAGGGAAGATGAAATAGGGGTTGAGTACTATAGTGAAGAAGAAGACACTTTAGAAAGTGAAGATGATACCGATATTGAAGACATATAGGGGGTAAGCAAGTCATGTTGTCACCATGTATTTGACATGTGTAAATAAAAATTAAAAATATATTTATTATATATCCATCTAATATTTGTACTTCTTATATTTACTTGTCTAAAATTTTGCATACATGGCACCAGGAGGACATCATGGCCGACTTCATTCCAGGCTCTTAACTACATCATTGTATGAGGATGATCCGACGTCCTCGAGACTGGCGGAGCACGTCGGTCCTGATGTGGCACCATCATTGTCTGAGCCATCGGGACCTTGGCTAAACATGGATACCACAGCTGGGAATGAAACGCAGGGTGAGTTGCCCACCATGATGAGCAGCATTGGTAAGGCTATGATTAATTTTTTTAAATTTAAACTATTGATGGTTAATTCACGTGTATGGTTAAAATATTGTTCTTAATTTAACTCTTCTTTCAGCATCGATGATTACACGCTTAAACTACTAATTAGGTGTTTTAATTCATGCATTGAGACTTATATTTTTAATTAAATACCCAATTACTCTCAATATTTTAGCACGATGTCCTATTTACAATATTTGGGTTTTATTGAGTAATTTATAAATTTTTGGTATTTTTTTTTATCGCAAGGCAATTATCAGGAACTAAAATTGGCACCACTTCGTAATATGTGCGTAATTTTCTTGTTCGAGCTCCAATCGAGACGATTCAAACTTTTGTGGAAATCTAAGAAAATTATCTAAAACTTTCTTGTTTTAAGCTTGAAAAGATAAGTTTTCTAAGATAGTCAAAATCACCCTCGTTCACTAGGAAATAGAAAAAGGAATAAAGGAGAAACAAGAAAAAGAAAAAGAAAAAACACAACAAACCTGATTTGACCTGGCCAAGGCATTCGGGTCTGGAGTCTGGTTTCTTGTGCGTTAAGGCCGCTTCCCCTTCCTCTATATATTTTTTGTTTTTTTTTCCTTCCTTTCCAGGCCGCCCCAACCTCATACTCTCCCTCTTCTCCTTCCTTTCTCTTCTTTCTCACTCTCGGCTCTTTCTTCCTCTTCTCCCTCTCTCTTCCATTGCTGCACCCGAGCCCCCCTCTCTCGAACTCTCCCTCACACAAAAACTCTCCTCTTTTCCCTGTCCTCTCTTCTCTTCTCTTTTCCCTTCCTTCTTTCTCCCTTATCTCTCCCTCTCGGCTTTACTACAGCTTGTTGCTGTGCTCCTGTCCTTGCTACTCCATACCACCCCAGCCGAGGCCACTGTAGTTGCTTCTCCAACCTAGCTTTCCCAGAACCAGCTCCTTGCTGTAGCTAGACACCTGAAGCCCCTGCTAGCCACCGTAGCTGCTGCTCCAGCCCAGTTTGCTGAGAACCTGCTCCTTACTGCAACTTGCAACCCGAGACCACACCAGCTACTTCCATGGTTGTTGTGCTGCTGCATGTCTAGAACCCGAGAGCCTCCTGTGGCACTGCCATTGCTCTCCTACAGCTCCCTCGCAATTGCAACCTAAACCACCAATAGCTAGACTCTCTCTCTCTCTCTCTCTCTCTCTCTCTCTCTCTCTCTCTCTCTCTCTTTCTCTTTTTCTTCTTCCTCTTTCCTTTAGTTTTATTTTTTTCTTAATTTTCAAATAACTAAATACTTGTCATATTTTTATAGTAGAATTTTAATTAAAATTTCAATTTTTTAATCTTGTTTGGGTATTTTTAATAAAGTTAATTTCTTCTTCTTTTATTCGTATATATTTAGTGTTTAGTTAAGTGTTATGTTTAACCTTGGTTTGATCTCCTAAATATAAAAAGAAAAAAATTATATCTTCTTAGGATTTAGATTGGTTGTCTTGTTAAAAAGTGAATTTTTGTTGAGTTCGATTTAATTTAAAGTTTAGTTTAATTAAAGTCCATTTTTTCATGTTTAATTATTGTTTAGTGGTTAAAGTTCTAATTTTAGGTTTGAGTCCTTGATTGCATTAAAAATTTAGTGTTTATTGAATTTGTATTTGAATGAGTTAATTTTAATTGTGTACTTAATTTACGTATTAAAGTTATTGCTTTCATTCTCTTTCCGAAGTTCAACGCGTGTTTCAATTCTTGTTCGGTTGATAACGTAGGATTTCCGTTTCTCATTGTTAAATTCAATGCATGTTAGGATTTAGAATTTAATTTTTGTATTCTTTTAACTTGTAAAAGGAAATCTCAAACAATCTAGAAAACCCAAATCTGAACTGTTTTTAGTGCCATTTTGTGTCTCACTTTCTGATTGGAACTACATAAAATTTGAGATTAAACTGCATTCCCTAAGGAGACGTTCTGGCCTTTGGGCTAAATATTACACGACAAAACTCCTATACTTGGGATAGCTTCCGAGCTGCTCATTTTTTGAGTGAGTCAAGTTTTTGGCGCCGTTGCTAGGGAGTGCCAGTTTTAATTTCAAAATTTGTATTTTTCTAATTGTTTTTTATTTTTCATTAAAAAAATAAAAAAAATAAAAAGATTTGAAAATTTTGAAAAGAATTTGATCATGCTTGTTTGTTGCTATGTTAGTGAATTTCTGTTGTTTGCATTGATGTTTGGTGCCCTGAGTCCCAGATAATTCAAATAGACAGTCCCAAATTTCACTTAGCACCGATAGTGACACATAGAGCACATAATCTGACTATTCTCTTGTTACTTTTACAAGTGATTATGATATTGATTTGAGTAATCTGTTTGACAATTCTTTGAGGAAGTCATGGCTGCACCTGCACCATGTACACTTCAGGATTTTCTAAAGCCTACATGCACATCTACACCTTCCTATATTGTGTTACCACAAGATGCACCGAACTTCACCATTAAGCATGACAAGTTATTTGTGATACCCCAGTTTCACAGGATGGATTCTGAGAGTCCATATAATCATATGACAGATTTTGAGATGGTTTGTACCACTTTCATTAATAGGGTCGAAACCGATGAGTATATCAAACTTCATTTGTTTCCTTTTCCTTTGAAAGATAAGGTAAAAATCTAGTTTAATTCTCTACAACCTAATTCTATTACTAGTTGGTCTAAAATGTAGTGTGAGTTCTTACATAAGTTCTTTTCTTTTCAGAGAACTCAATACCTATAGGAGCAGATCAATTAGTTCATGCAGAGAGGTGACAAGACATTTCGTGCTGGGAGAGATTCAAGAACCTGATGAATATATGTTCACACCACAGATTCGAATCTTGGAGGTTAAAGAAATTATTTTTATACTTTTTTAACTCCTAAATGTAAATAGTTTGTCTAGACCATGTGCAACAGGGAGTTCTTCAGTAAGGAACCGGATGAGACTTATCATTCTTCGATTATTTAGCTGAGAGTGACCAAAAATGGAATACATGTCATGAACAGGCACCAGTGGTAGGACAACCTCTCAGAGCGATCAGGGGTTGAGACAGATACGAGATCAAAGAGGGAATTAGCCTACAGGTTCTTCTTATTGCGTTGTCTAGGAAATTAGAGGTTAGGAAATCAGAAAAAGTGAAAGCTAAGGATTGATCTATCTGTGAGACCTCAAGCACAGAATTCAGAATTGTTGTTTACTACCAATTTGGCAGGAGAGTAGATCTGATCGGGTACAATCAGCAAATTGGGTCAATAGATCTTAGAATCAACCATTCTTGAACACTTATAATCCTAGATGGAGGAATCACCTGAACCTTTTATGAAGGAATGATCAATCTAGTCCATCATCCTCACAATATCAGCAAGTTCCTCAATCTTATGTACCACCTCCGCAGCCGCTATATCACCCAGTTGCAACTCCTCAACAGCAGTATCAGCCGCAAAAAATTTCTCAAAGCTATGCACCTTTGGGATTTCAACCAAATTTAGCTTCTATCCCATCAAAGAAATCTTATGATGACAGCATGACATAGATGGCGAACATGTTTCAGCAATTTATGCAAATTCACATCATGACCAACGACAAGAATAATCAAGCCTTTAGTGAACTGAGAGACACCATAAATAAGATAAGTACACAGCTAACTACCTTAGAAAAAATTGAAATTTCCTACATAGCCTCAGCCTAATCCCCAGGTATATCGACAACAATAGCAACCAGTGCATACTCTTTCAGGGGATTCTATTAAAACGGCGAAGGCAGTTATTACCTTGAGGAGCGAAAAAGAAGTTTCATGTCCTGAAATGCCCACTGATCAACAAGCAGTTACTCCAACACCTGAAGTGACAACCGAGACAGGTGAGGGAAATGAAAAAGCAAATGAAGCGAGCTCAGATTCAAAAAAGTTAGATAATAAAAAGGATGAGACTATTAAGGAGTATCAACCTGTGGTACCCTATCCTCAAAGGTTGACACCTGGTCAGAAGAATAAGTATCACACTGAGATTCGAGAAATCCTAAAACAGGTGAAAATTAATATTCTACTTATGGATGCCATACAGCAAGTTCCTACGTACACAAAATTTCTAAAGGATATATGCACAGTGAAAAGGAAATTGAACGTGAAGAAGAAAGCTTTCTTGATCGAGCGAGTTAGTGCATTGATATTGAGTCAAACCCCTCGAAAGCTCAGAGATCTTGGTTCCCCCACTATTTCTATCATGATTGGTAAATCTCGTATTGGGAGAGCTTTACTTGATTTGGGGAGTAGTGTGAACTTGCTCCTATTTTCAATATACGAGCAGTTGGGTTTAGGTCCGCTGAAGAAAGCACCTATAATGCTACAGTTGGCAGATATATCACTAAAAGTTCCACGAGGTGTTATTGAAGATGTGTTAGTGCAAGTTCACAAATTTTATTATCCAGTGGATTTTATGGTTTTGGATATTCAGCAGCCTGTCTCCAATATCTACCATGCACCTGTTATTCTTGGGCGACCATATCTTGCTACTTCTAATGCCTTGATTAATTGTCAAAGCGGAGTACTTAAGCTTATGTTCGAAAACATGAAATTAGAGATGAACGTGTTTAATAAGACGCTGACTAGGTGTGATGATTCGGAAGTACACGCATTAGATATGGTAGATGACTTGGATATGTTAAAGCTGTTGTCGGCATTTGGTTCTAATGGTGCATTTAAGAATGAAGCTCCCGAGCAACCTGAGGTATTTGATGAAAAATTTCCCTTGATTAGAGAGTTACTTGAATCAGAAGGGCAGTCCACAGAGATAGATGCAATACCAGTCCGCGATGCGCGATGGAGACCGAACCCAACCATGATAGAGGTGATAAAGAAAGAAGTGCTAAAGATGTTAAACATCATCTATCCTACTACCAACATGTTATGCGACCCTTGCTTTGATGATATAGTAAACTAACACGCCATTGGTCGAATTCTAGAACATGGGATATTGCAAGATAAGCATCAATTCTTTGCAGAAATCAAGATCATAATTAAGAAGACGAGTTGTCCTAATCAAAAAGCCTGGTTCGAGAAATTGGTTGAAGCGATCTGGGCCTACCAAACTGCATTCAAGAAAAATTCAGGATGACTCCCTACAAGTTGATTTACAGTAAGGCATGTTATGTACCTGTTAAGATTAAGCATTATATATTATAGGTTATAAAACAAATTAGTTTTTCACTTGACGATGCCATAAGCTTGAGAAAGTTGCAGGTGCGTGAGCTTAAAGAATCCAAGAGGAAAGTTTCTAACAAGGACCAGTTAACGAAGAAGTGGATGAAACTGCATAAAATCAAGGATAAACAAATTTTCTTGAATTAGCAAGATCTTCTCTACAACTTTAGATTACATTTGTTCCCCTGCAAATTGCGGTCCCGGTGCGGTGGCTCGTACATCATTGAACACATTCATTCCCACGAGGCAGTAGCACTTGTGGATCCAACGAATGATAACAGTTTCATGGTCAATGAATGGTTGCTCAAGCCTCTCACGACCCCTTTCAATCCAAATAAAAAGGTCTTGCTTTTGCAAGACCCTAGGGGAGTCCTCTGACCTTTCTATTTTACTATTTTTATTTTTCATTTTTTCTTTTCGTTTTATTTGCTTTTATTTGCATCTTTCTTCTCTTTCTCTGTCACATTAGTTGGTAGTGACTTTTTGCATTTTTTCTTCTTTTAGTTTGTTCACCCATGCATAGTTTTTCTATTTCCCCTATGCTTTCACAATGAGGTCAATGTTCCACAGTAGTTGGGGGGGGGGGTGAGAATTTTCATGTGACACACTGTGCACGTCTACTTGCTGGGTTTTGTATTCATATAAAAAAATATAAAAAAAAAAAGAGAGAAGAAAGAAAGTGTATTGAGGAATTACACTAACTTATGTCATGATTAACACTGACTTATACCCTTCACATACTTGCATATAACCTAAGAATTGCACACTCGGGTCATTTATGGGTAGTTTCTCTTTAAATGACTTTGTACTTCTGTGAAGAATTGATTAGTACTTCATTCGTGTTAATTTGGCTATATAAACTCTTGTATTTACATGGTATCTCATGAGGCTAAAAATACACGTTCACGTGATTTGTAGCACTTAGAGTTCCTTATGAACACTGAGAGCGTGTGTATGACAACTATGACACCTTGTGAGGTATTGTTGAGTCATTTATCATTCTTTTGAGTTTTTGATGTCAGCTCAGAGTTCATGAAACTCAACTGTTTTTTTTTTTTATGGATATTCTTTGTACACTAGTCTTGTAGCCTACTCAAGATGTGAAGGCTGAGCCACCCCTAGAGATAGACATAGTTCATGGACTATTTCTCGATCTTAATTCATATTGTTGGTATGAAGACAACAAAAGAAGTGTAATGATTGTCCTAATTGACTAAGAAAAGATAGAAATTGAAGAATGAGCAGAAGAAAGAATAAGAAAATTATAAATGCACGTGAAATGAAAGATTAATACCTGCTTCATAGAAATGTATAAAAACTCATGGACACAACACATGCTCCCCACATATGAAGACTCTTCAACCACTTAATGCCTCAGATGTACTCATGCTTGGTTTGTGAATAAGTTGATCTAGGGTGGCCTTGGCTGGATATGGAGAGTAGGTGAGAAGATGCTAAGGTTAAGGATCTGACACCTCATCAAATAGGCTAAATCCTTTTCATACTAGTCCACTCCATACATTTAGCATTTGTTTCTTGTAATATGTGGGATGCTTTATTGTGACACCCCTCCTCACATATGACGAGTGAACTTATTCTTTTGAGTGTTTTGAGGGTATACCAGTTAGGTCGATTCAAAACGACCGTTCTGTAGTTGTCCACTAGTATC
This sequence comes from Malania oleifera, assembly GCF_029873635.1. Taxonomy (NCBI): domain Eukaryota; kingdom Viridiplantae; phylum Streptophyta; class Magnoliopsida; order Santalales; family Ximeniaceae; genus Malania; species Malania oleifera. The sequence continues at coordinate 52,835,815 of NC_080426.1, forward strand.
CTGGGTGTAACGAGTCATACACATTACACATACCTCGAGACTTTGCCTATTTATACTCGGATTTATATGACAACATTAACTCTGAATTGTACTGCTGGTTAACTTCATATGTGTATACTATTCTTAATTGCTATATAACAATGAAACTTGCATGAATGACTTACTCGGAGTTGTGTGCATTGTATAAGATGAGCTTGTGTGAAATACGGTTATATCCCTATATGTGCAAAGGTATGGTTGTGTCACATGTGCATTCATTTCATGTTTGTTGGAGTTAGTATTTGTGGATATCACCCTGAAATTCATCCACGTTATTTTCTAAAGACTAGAAAAACGTTAGTTGGGGCGTGTAATTACGCGCTTAAACTGCGTAATTAAGTGCTTTAATTCTAGCATTGAGACTTATATTTTTAATTAAATATCTAATTCTCTAAATATTTTAGCACGGTGTCCTATTTATAATATTTGGGTTTTATTGAGTAATTTATGAATTTTTGGAATTTTTTTATCGCAGGGCAATTATCAGGAGCTTTTATCATAGGGCAATTATCGGGAGCTAAAACCGACACTACTTTGTAATATGCATGTAATTTTCTTGTTCGAGCTCTGATTGAGATGATTCAAAATTTTGTGGAAATCTGAGAAAATTCTACAACTATCATGCTTTAAGCTTTGAGAGATACGAGCTCTAAGATGGTCAAAATTGCCCTCGTTCATTGGAAAACAGGAAAAAGGAAAAAAGGAGAAACAAGAAAATGAAAAAGAAAAAAAAAAAAAACAAACCTGACTTGACCCGGCCATGTAGCTAGGTATGGAGTTTGGTTTCTTGTGCACTACGGCTGCTTCCTCTTCCTCTATATATATATATATATTTTCTCTTCTTCTCCAGGTCGCCTCAGCCTCCAACTCTCCTCCTTCCTTTCTCTTCTCTCTCACTCTCGACTATCTCTTCCTCTTCTCCCCCTCTCTTCCATTGCTACACCCGAGCCCCCCTCTGTTGAACTCTCCCTCACACACAAACTCTCCTTTTTTCCCTCTTCTCTCTTTTCTTCTCTTTTCCCTTCCTTCTCTCTCCCTTATCTCTCCCTCTCGACTCTACTGCTACTTGTTGCCGTGCTGCTATCCTTGCTGCTCCAGACCACCCCAATCGAGACCACCGTAGCTTTTGCTCCAGCCCAACTTTTCTAGAACCTGCTCCTTGCTGCAACCAGCCACCCGAAGCCCTTGCTAGCCACCATAGCTACTGCTCTAGCCAAGCTTGCCGAGAACCTGCTCCCTACTACAACCTACAACCTGAGACCACACCAGCTACTTCCATGGTTGCTGTGCTATTGCATGTCTAGATCTCGAGAGCCACCTGTGTCACTGCTGCTGCTCTTTTGCAACTCCCTCATAGCTGGCACCCAAGCCACCAACAACCAGACTCTCTCTCTCTCTCTCTCTCTCTCTCTCTCTCTCTCTCTCTCTCTCTCTTTCTCTCTCTCCTTTAGTTTTATTTTGTTCTTAATTTTTAGACAACTAAATACTTGTCATATTTTTTTTTTTGTAGAATTTTAATTAAAATTTTAGTTTTTTTAATCTTGTTTGGGTATTTTTAATAAAGTTAATCTCTTTTCTTTTTCTTCGTATTTATTTAGTGTTTGGTTGAGTGTTATGTTTAAGCTCGGTTTGATCTCCTAATTATAAAAAGAAAAAAAAATTATATCTTTTTAGGATTTAGATTGGTTGTCTTGTTAAAAAGTGAATTTTTGTTGAGTTCGATTTAATTTAAAGTTTAGTTTAATTGGAGTCCATTTTTTTTTCCGTGCTTAATTATTGTTTAGTGGTTAAAGTTCCAATTTTGGGTTTGAGTTCTTGATTGCGTTAAAACTTTGATGTTTATCAAATTTGTATTTAAATGAGTTTATTTTAATTGTGTGCTTAATTTACGTATTAAAGTTATTGCTTTTAATCTCTTCCCAAAATTCAACGCATGTTTCAATTCTTGTTCGGTTGTTAATGTAGGATTTCCATTTCTCATTGTTAAATTCAGTGTGTGTTAGGATATAGAATTTAATTTTCGTGTTCTTTTAATTCGTAAAAGGAAATCTCAAATAATCGAAAAAACTTGAATCTAAACTTTGTTTAGTGCCATTTTGTTTCACTTTCCGATTGGAACTATGTAAAATTTGAGATTAAACTGCATTCCCTAAGGAGACAATCTGGCTCTTGGGCTAAATATTACATGACAGAACTCCTGTACTTGGGATAGCTTCCGAGCTACTCATTTTTTAAGTGAGTCAATTGACATCCACGGGGAGGTTAGGCTGTGATGTAGCAAAGAACACGACGCTTAAGAAGCACCTAAAGAGGATGGGGAAACGGATTCAGATCGACATTTCTCTAGGCTTCATAGCCCCGCTTGACAATTGGTGCCCAACGTGGACATGGGAGCTCACCATTATATGCCGAAAGTATGCTCCAGTTACGGCCTTCAGATGGCCGCAAGTGACTGAGGCGCAGTGCATGGTTCTTTACATGCACATCTTGGTAAGTAATCCCAAACCTTTTTTCTTTTTTACTTTTAATATACTAGCCAAACAACTATCTAACATTCAAACTGTATTACCTATGCAAGAGGAGTTCGATATGGACATTCTCCACACTGACTATGTGATGAGGGCGGTGGACGTGTAATTGTGCAATAAATTTACATTCTATCATGTCAAAATATGCAAACATTTTCAGGTAATGGAAGATCAAGCAGAAGCACACCCATACGATAAGATATCCCAGGAGGGTTGGGGGGTGGTGTGTCGCCATTTTCGCAACCCACACTATCAGGTGATGTGTTTATATTATAATAATTACTCTTTCACATTAATGCGGCTAATAAAAAGTCATTACATCTTTTTTGTAGGCTATATGTGAAAAAAAATGCTGCGGCGCTATGACACATTGCGGTGGGTCAAGGTTATTCCTAAATCATTGAAGGGTAATTGCTATATATAAAACTATCTTACCATTACCTGAATTAATATTAATGATGTTTTATATGATAATATAGCATGATCCTGAGAGTGGAGCAGAGAAGCTGCTTCCAGATCTTTATTAGAGAACAGACCAAAGGCGATCGAAGGTGTGGTGCAAGGGTGGGCAGGGCAAACATGTAAATCAAAGAAAATATTTAGTTTATAATGTGATTCAAACATCGAAGTTGTATTCTTATTTATTTGTTTTTATCATTTTCATGACTAAAAATAGGCGTAAATGGTCGAGTTGAGGGATGCACCTGTTTCAGAGGGGACTCAGCAAATGACGAATTACCAAATAACCACTCAAGTGCTTAGGGAACGGGGGCTGGGTGAAAGGTCTTGAAAGTGGATACATTGCCTCAATAGAATCATCTTCTCTGGGTGCGACATCTCATGCTAAGATGGAACGAGCACGTTGAGACACCGAGTCTTGGGCGAAGGAGATGATTCAGCGGATGCATACAATGGAAATGGAGAACCAACAATTGAAAGACATGGTGTCCAATGTTGAAGTGGATAATCAGCAATTGAAAAACAAGGTGTCCAATGTTGAAGCCACGTTCGCAACCATTCTGAATAAGCAAGCGCATTTCGAAAAAATGATGCGCCAATCTTAACCAGATGATGCAGGTGGCTCCTCTCATTAGAAGGTATATAAACCGTAGTTTGAACTGCATACTAGTAGTTCTATTGCTTGTTTAATTCTATTCATATGCTGAATTGTGAATTATAGGGAGATACTAAAACTGTATTGCTTGGGCTGTTAGGACCCGATTTATCTTTTTTGCAATTTCATATATGCGTAGATAGACCCTAGGTTGTGTACTACTGCTACTGGCTTAGCTAAACCTAGGAAGAACTTTTGTGACTTGCAAGTTTGGGAAATGTTCTATTTACATATGATATGCTGCTAAAAATTTGTTAAATTCCAATGTTTTCTTAACCTCCTTCTAAATAAATCTTCCAAACACTATAGCCTAGAAGTAATACAGGAGCCTCCTAACTCCTTAACTAAAGATCTAACAACATTAAACTCCCAACTTATTACCCAATTAGAGAAACAAAGATTAAGAGCATACATAAAATCTAGTCAAAATAAAGATCTATATCCATAACAAGTAGTTCCATTGATTTAGAAGAAGGTGGATCCTATCATTAGAAGATATGTAAAACGTAGTTTGAACTACATGCTGGTAGTTCTGTTACTTTTTAATTCTATTCATATGCTGAATTGTGAATTGTTGGGAGATACTAGAACTGTATTGCTTGTGTTGTTAGGACTTGATTTATCTGTTGATTCTATTAGTCTGATTATGTTTTGATTATGACAAAACCAATGTTTCTCACATGTGCATTGAGCTTCTTGAACAGGTCTATCCTTAGCATGCACTGTTGGTAGGAACTCAAACAAGTCATACGGACTATGACGATCAAACTTCATTGATGGCGCTTGGAGAAGCAAAAGGAATGAAGACCTATTTTCAATTGTATTTGCATTCATTTTTGTATTGGTCTGTAATAATCTATATGGTCTATAATAATGCATTTGCATGCATGATAGGGTTTAATGCTCAACAAGACCATAGGGACTGAATGACCTTAGGGCACCCTTCGGTCGACCTTCCACTACAAAAAATCAGGGTATTAGTGACGAATCAAATCCGTCACTAATACTTATAAATTCGTCACTAATAGTATTAGTGATGAATTTATAAGTATTAGTAACGGTTTTAAAATAATTGCTATATGCCATTACTACTAACTTTTAGTGACGAATTCAAACTTTTGTCACTAATAATGGAGTATTAGTGAAGGATTATAATCCGTCTCTAAAACCCTAACACCGTCACTATATAGTATAGAACGGCTCAACTCAAATTCGTGACTAATAGTAGGGGTATTAGTGAAGAATTAGAAATTCGTCACTACTAGTAGGGTATTAGTGACGAATCAGAAATTCGTCACTAAAAGTAAGGTATTTGTGAATGATTCAAATTCGTCACTAATAGAAGGGGTATTAGTGACATATTAGAAATTCGTCACTACTAGTATGGTATTAGTGACGAATCAGAAATTCGTTACTAAAAGTAAGTTATTTGTGAAGGATTCAAATTCATCACTAATAGTAAGGTATTAGTGACGAATTTGAATCATTCACTAATAATTAGAAAAATTAAAAAACCTTTTAATACTAATTTTTTTTAACCATCAATTCTTTTATTAAAATATATAATTACATTTTCGAATACATAAACTGAAACCATAATTACTACAAAATTCGTAAGTCATTCAAAATTTCGAATTTAAATATAAATTCAATTAAAATGAAGAAATAACATATGTTCAGATAATAAAAATTATTTAAAAATATTCAAAATTCAAAGACAAATACTAGTACAAATTCAAATTAAAATATAAAAGCTCCATTTGTTCAAATAACAATAAAAATTATAAAGAAATAGTCAAAAGTTGCATCTGACGACTGTAGTGCATGCATGTATGATATCGTGCTGATGTTATGACAACTGCAAATCCTAAAAATTAAGAGTCATTAAAAAAAAATTTTGTATACCAAATCGAGGAGAGCTGGCGCTCAGTATAATCAGGAAAAATAATTATATGATATAACAAATTTGCAAAGATTTCATAATCATGCATATTACATAATTTGTATAGTAGTAATATCAATAATGAAAAATGTAACGTTGCGTTCGAGAGCATAGATTTCGAACATTTTGAATGGATTTGGACAAATTTTAATACAATTTGATATTACGTTTTATTTAAATTCAATGTAAATTCAAGTCCAAAGTATCTTCAAACACGAGGAGCATAAAATTATATTAAAATTTGTTAAAGTCTATTTAAATCTAAATTTAAGATGTAAAATGCATGCTCTGGAACGCAACATGAGATTAGTTTATGGGGGATTTGTACAATGACTCAATGAGGTATTAGCATTGCATGGGGAAGGGGATGCAGCGAATAAATCTAGTCAGGGACATGTGTCCATTAGCATGTTTTATTGTTTCGTAGACAAGCATTATTGCTCTACTTGAAATAAAACTCTAAACAGTGATTGTGGGGTTTGTAGAGGAGGGAAATGAGAAGATTCATGGAGAAAAAGGTCATGAACTGGCATGAGCAAGTGTGTATCTTTCAAGTCATAATGAGAAAATATTAGAACTAAGTAAAATATGTTAGTCAAATGGACATGAAATTGGTTATTTGTTGGGTAGCTGAGAAAATCATGGAAAATAAAATATGCCCTAGGCGCTTTCATCGGTGATCTCGTGCATAGACCATTTTTTTCCACTTTTTTTTGTTTTTTTCTACGGTGACATTGCAACCCATATGTCCAGACGAATCCCTAATTTGTGTCACATCTTGGCATTCCTACGAATTTTCAAAACTAGAAATTTGAAGCATAGATGGAGGGAGGGTGAATGTGACTACGTGGATAATATTTACATTTACCTATCCACTTGTTAGACAAATCCAACTTAGAATTTGTCCTTATCTGTGCAATACTTTAATTAGGACTGATGGAGATGTCAATCCAATCGTTATTACTTTAACATTCATTTTATCACAATTATCGGTGTTCATGGTTTTTCTTTTTGTTTTGGGAATATTTTAACGAAATTTCGGTAGCATGCTGTATATAAATTGGACGTTTTCCCATAAAACCTGCACTTGATAGGTTCAAATAGATTATTTATAAGAAGTTGAAGGCACACGAGAACCTATATCCACTACCAGCATGCAATACACATCAACTACATCCACCATGCAGGAGGCATTCTAGACTAGCATGCAATCATGTAGCATATTCACGACATTAATACATGTATCCATATATTAAATTTAGAATATAAATAGCAAAAAATAGTGAATAATATTGAGTAGAATGTAGTATATTGTTATTTATCCAGGAATTTGGACATGAACGTTATGAGATGATGAGAGCATTTAATTTAAATAATTATAAAAATGATGCTCCCTCTGAGTTATGTATATATTCAACTTATGCCTTTTTCAAATTTTCAAATCCTTAGCCAAGTGTTTATAATATTTTCAATGATTTCGGCTCAGCAATGAATGCTTTAAGCTTACCAGACCAAAAACATATAAATGAATGTCCGTTCAAAATGAACTAAGTCTATATTGCCTCATTTATTATGATTCCTAAGTTTCACTTATCCTTTCAAAAATATTTTAACATTAAACTAAGCCTATATTTTCTTTTTGTTTCTGAAAATTTTAACGAAATTGCGGTAGCATGCCATTTGTAAATTGGACGTTTTCCCATAAAATCTACATCTGATAGGTTCAAATAGATCATTTATAAGAAGTTGAAGGCACACGAGAACCTATATCCACTACCAGCATGCAATGCACATCAACTGCATCCGCCATGCAGGAGACATTCTAAACTAGCATGCAATCATGTAGCATATTCACGACAGTAATACATGTATCCATATATTAAATTCAGAATATTAATAGCAGAGAACAGTGGATAGTATTGAGTTCAGTGTAGTATATTGTTATTCATCCAGGCATTTGGATGGGTCTAAGCTTCAATGAATACCTAAAATGGCAGTAATTAATTTGGCATTTTACTTCATATGACATTTACTTCTTGACCTTTCATTGTACACTTAAGATTGTTGTTCTTACCTCAATGTCTATGCATTTATGAAATTACAGAAAAGATAAATCAAGTCCTAACAACAGAAGCAATACAGTTCGAGTATCTCCCAAAATACAAGTAGAAATCAAAAGCTCTATGTATTTTCATTACTTTTAGAGGCAATACAATGTAGATAGACACATCGAAGCACGTGTACAGCCATTCAAAAGCATGGTAAAACAGAATGTAATAAAAAAAATAACAGAAAAAGAAATAAAACAACACAAGGGTGCATGAGCACAATACATAAGCAAAAAAGAAAGCGCATAAAAATATCCCAAGCATCTAGTCTATCCTAATCAGAGTTTGAATTAGAATCGGAACTATATGAGCAACAAGATAAGGCTACTACTCTAGCGGCATCTCGGTCCCGTTCCATTTCCTCCAGAAGACGATGCATTTTAGGGGTAAGAGGGGAGGGTGGTGGTTCCTTGTATGGGCGTGGCCTGAGGACCTGGGGCAGCAAATGGTCAGCAATGTCCTCCGAAGGTGGATTATCATAATCATACAGCATGGTCAGCCTAATCATACAAAACAATACCAGATGAGTGGGCATGTCCTTTGTAATCCCTAGGGTAACATTCGAGGATTACTCTCTAATGGGTGGCGCAACAGAACGTGCCGGGGGCAACTGCACATCCTCAAGAGTCACCCTTGGTGCTCTCTTCTCATCCAAAATCCTTTCGTGTTCACTTAGTACAACTTGACCCTTGGAAGAAGTCTCTCCCCTTGGCGGGTCCTGAACCGTCTGCAGCTTTAAGGCTGCCTAAGGCTCCTTTCGCTGAGGCATTAGCCAATAAAGAGGAAATCCACCGATTTATGTTCAAAACAAAATTTTTTTCAGAGGGGCATACTTAGCAAAAAAATTACGAGAAAATGTTCACATGACATTCTAGATAGGTGGAGTGGAGCTAGCAAATTTCTGCCTTCGAAACTTATGGATGGCTCATTGGTTTTTTGGCTAGGACTGACTTTTAAGGTTATTTTTGGGTTTGCAAACTAGTTAATTCTTAGAAATGAGATGGAATACAGTGAAAAATTTAGAAATAAAGTTAATAGTTACTTGTTTATTTTTTATCATTCCAACTAGATGAGGTATTCCCGTGGTAAAATTTGGAAATAGTTAAACAATTTTTGTCCTTTTTTTCCTCCTTTTTTGACTATTTTATGCATTATTTATTATATAAAAATAATCCACACTATTTTCCAACAATCTAAATGCATATTTGTATAATTTGTAATTTGTTCACACAAGTGTTTGATCCTAACTTTATTTTGTTTTTCCTTTCTTTAAGTGGTGTTTATTTTATTATGAGAATGAAGTTATAGTTCAAATTTTCAAAGAATAAAATATTTTCTTTTGCATAATCTTTATTTTATCCTTACATTATTGGAAGCAAAATAGCTTAGTTTGTATAGTTAATAATAATGTATAAAATAACAAAAAAATAAAGAAGAAAAGAATTCAACTTGCATGTATTGTAATAACCCCAAAAAGGGATATAAAAGATTAGTGGAGTGATTCCCAAAAAAAAATTAAAAAATAAAAAAAAATTAATTAATTAATTAATTGGATTAAAAAAAAAAGAAAAAATATTTAAAATTTATTTTTATTTTTATTAATAAAATATATTATTAATAATATTAATTAAATATATTATTATTATTATTATTATTATTATTATTAACGTAAATCTCCTGAAGGAGGTTTGATTTTTTTTATATATATCATTTTTGTTTGTTTATTTCTTTTTCTTCTTCTTCTTCTTCTTTTCTCTTCTGTTCCTATGCGCACAGATTCTCTCTCTCTCCTCTCACTCTCTCTCCCTCTCTCCTCGATTTTGTGGCAGATTTTCACTTGATCGAAAATCAAAAGATACCGCTGGATTCCATTCTCCGATGCCATCATTTCTACCGGAGCAGATTGGTGGTAGGAGCGGCGTAAACGTATCTCTTGGGGTAAGCCAATTTCCCATTTTTCTTTTATTTCTTCCAAATTATACATCCAATCGACGAACGGACACCACCGCGAGAATATAGGGATGATTCTCTACAAGTCTAGTGGGACGAAATTCTCGTGGGATAGTCGTGGGCAAAACCCCAAATTTGAACATCTAGGATTGAAGTAGGATTTCTAAAATTTTGGCCCGAGTGAGCGCCGTGGGTGTAATTTTGGGACCCGCAGGTAAAATTCATAAAATTAAGTGGGGCTGTTAAATGTTAGTTTAAATATTAATTTGAGGTATATGGAGCCCAGGGAAGGTTAAATTGGTATTATTTTATAGAAATAAATTAATTAATCTAGGAAAAATGTAAATTTCAGGATTTGAATTTCGGGCGCCAAGGGCGTAGGATTTGGATCCTAACGAGACTCTCAGTAAGCCAGGTAAGGGAAATAAATTATAGTAATATTTTTAAAATTACTGTTTAAATTAATATGTGAAATTGTGCTTATGGTATTTGTTTGGAAATTATTATGATATAAATATCAGATAAATTGTGGGGCATTTGAGTGATTTTAAATTGTGATATTTTGGAGTGTGAAAATAATATATTATGAATATTAGGTGAAAATTGTGTGGCACATGACATATGTTGAAAAATGTGAAATATAACGATGGATATTTTTAGAGAAAATATTGAAATAAGAATTATTGATGTGATTAGTGAAAAATAATGAAATATGGTATTTATATGTGAGTAGAAATGTTTTGCTTGAAAAATAAGATTTTGTGAATTTATGATATTGGAAAATAATAAAATGTGATATTTATTTGTGAGTAGAAATTATTTACATGAGAAATGAGTTTGTACAAATTGTTGATATGAGTATTTTGGGAAAATGTGAAAAATACGTGAAATATGATATATGATATTACGAGACGATGAAATGTGCACAAAAAATGATGAGAATATTTATATTGAACTGAATTATGATATACTAGAATATGATTGATGAAATGTCAATACCACATAATGAATGCGGGTATGTTGTAGTGAACCCTGATGGATGGATATGATATTGAGTACGGTACTGTTGCTAGTGGTGTTAGTGCAACCACACAGACTCTTGGAGCGTGTGGCGTGACAGTCGACTAAGCCATTTTGTAGGGTTGTGGGCCCCCTGAGTCTGGATCAGGGCTATAGGTTGGCCAGTCGTACTACAGACGCGATATGTGATATGATATTTGATCTAACCGGGTCAGCCAACTGCGATTAGATCCAGCCTTTGGCCCGCACAACCTTGACCATGGGGGGAAGCATGACGTGGATAAAAAGATCCTCATGGTGGCCATCGAGGATACTTATGAGTTGGAAAGTAAAATGGAAACGGAAAAATAAAAGAATGATAAAATTGACTAAAATGAGGAATGAAAGGAAGAATGGAAATTGAGAAATAGAGAATGATAAAATTGAGAAATAGAACTGAGTGAGTTAATAATATAAATATTTGAGGCGAAGTGAATCTCTCTGTCTAAGGGCTTACTGAGTAAGGTGAGTGCCCTGATAGGTATCATATGTGGTCATATCTGGCTACATAACATGTTAGGGCAGAGGGAAGCTAGCTATATGGGTGAATAATCTTCCCTATTTTCAAGAACTTCGTGGATGATTATGTGTTGGAAATCATTTAATTTGAGAAATGGTTTTTAAGCTTATAAAAGCTTGGGTTGTATATCTATATGATTATGAGAATGTCTATATCAGTGTATTTTCTCAGATAAAATGATGATTTGGAAAGTAAAGTGTATTATAATTGAACTTATATGGCCACACACTATAAATAATTTATTCCTTCTTACTGAGATGTGTCTCATCCAAATTATCTAAATTTTTTAGGGGATAGAGATAGGCCAAGCGATAGAACTCCGTGACCATTGGGAGCTGAAACCCTGATACACAGGGTGAATTTTTGGACTAGGGGAGGTGTAATTCCCCTAGTGTTGAGTAGTTTTGAGTTTGTGATAATGATGTATGTGTGTGTATGTAGATACTTTGGGTATTGTATTCTGAATGATATAAATACACTATCTTCCGCTGTTAGGTTTTCTAAATAAAATGACTTTTTACCTGATACCTAATGTGGGTCAGGTTGTACGAATGTTAGTAGGGTTGTTGATGTGACCGATTTTTGGATGTTGTGGATGACAAGTGATTATTTATTTATTTATTATTGAGAAAAAGGTAAAAAAAATTTACGAAAATCGAGGCGTCACATGTATCATGCCACTGTTTAAAGGTAAATTTGTCTCCTTTCAAAAACCCAAGTTTAAAGCCCATGTATTATCCATGCTGCTATTCAGGCCCACTCTCTCCTAATTGGGCTCACTCAAATATTCAACCAACCTTTTGCAAACCTCGGCCCATGTGTCTATACTGCAAATTTTGATCTAGGAAAAAAAATAAAATTCATTTATTCAAATTAAATACGATTTAATTCCATATACTCATGTTTATTATATCAGAATAAGCGTTCCAACCCTACACTCCTAACTTCATTTGCCTTATACTCTCATTTGGGAGGTTATGAAAAATGATACTAATGTCTCAATAAATCTATAAAAGGATAAAGAACCTTTTCTAATGATTTATTTACTTTTTTAATGTTTGAATGTGAATTTCTAATATTTTAGGCTTCTTAAACGTTTTATTACACTTGTATCCTTCTTTGAGGTTGTTTTCTTGTTTTCTTATCAAACATTAAAAGAGCTTGTTCCTTTTATAAATCTCTTGCAAAGTTAAAACAGATCTTTCTTTCTTTTCTTTTCATAAATTTCACTTGAAGTATTTCTATTTGAAAAATACTTGCCATGGTATCTCAAAAAAGGAAGGAAAGTATAAGTTGATGACATATTTTTTCCACCTGAACTAAAATGGTCGCAAAATTAACTTTTTTTGAAATGTTTTAATTTTTAGAAGACGCATTATTTTAACAAAATATTGTTATAAAAGTCCTAATTTAATTTTAAATCCATGTGGCATCCATAAACCCTCCACAGCTCCAATGGCAGGTTGTCCTTTACCATGTACCAAATTAAAGTTGAGTTATGGAAAATAATTTTTAAAGGAGAAATGATTAAAAAAAAAGATTGATTAAGGTAATCATAAATTTGTCCTTTGTAAGAGGACTACTTCAAAAAAAGAAAACTAATCATGAATCTCTGGTTAAAATAAGATTAAAGGTGCTTAAAATCACTTAAATTAATGAAACCAACTGTCTTTTTCAAAAAATATAATAAATGCATTATCAATTCAATGTATTCAAAGAAATTAATGATCCTAATAAAATATGAGAGAAAAAAAAAAGCTAACTTTTAGATTTTAAGGTTCCAAATCTAATACTTTTCAAAATTTTCCAAAAAAAAAAAAACCTTATGTTCAAAAGCTAACACTCTATTCACCAAATGCTTCCTATCTTTCACTTCTTAAGAGAGTTCATCCAAAAGAGAGTTTAAACCCACGCTGGATTTTATTAAGATTACTAATTCACATGCAAATTTGGAGTATGGATCCTAGCTCTACATTAGAAAAGTCTGATGAGCCAATTTAAATAAAAATAGAATAAATGGCATTTATTCAAATAGGATAATAGGCCTCACTGATCCAAATTTGTCCACCAAACTTGGATTAACAAAATACATGTAAATTTATTAAATAAGGGGCAAAGCCCTCAGTTGATCTATTATACTCGTTCCAAATTTTGTTTTGAAAAATAAGTGTAAAATTTTAATGAGATCCAATGATTTAGTCTAGCAGCAACAAAATAAATTAACTAAACAATGACAAATATCCTTTCAACTACAAATATACATCAAATTAAAACTAAAATAAAAATAAAAAACCAAATTCTTCAAGCTCAAAGAAACATATATACCTGTTTGAAGGCTAGAAGGCTTCCGGGTTGATCTCCACGACGAAGGTGACGGAGACAGACCCGGCTCAGCAATGGTGACGAAGAGAGGGCGAGACTAAGAGAGAGAGACCTGCAGAGAGATTGATAGATTGATATGTCTGAGAGAGAGAGAGAGAGAGAGAGAGAGAGAGAGAGAGAGAGAGAGAGAGAGAGTAGAGAATACAAGCGGGAGCAGCGGCGGCGGCTAAGAGAGAGACTCAACGGCAAGTGTGGCGGGTAGTGGTGGCGGTAGTCATTGCGAGGGCAGCCAGAGGAGGATGGACAGGCGGGGAAAAAAGGGAGGAGGGAGAGGAGGGGGCAGCTGCGATAGTAGCCGGAGGAGGAAGGAAAGGAGGGAAAAGAAGGGAGGAGGGAAAGGAAGGGAAAGAAGGAAGAGGGAAAGTAGGAGTCGGGATCGGGTGAGCGCAGAGAGGCAGAGCGGGAAAGGAAAGGAAAATGAAAGAAGAGAAGGAAGATTAGGGTGAAATTTACTAAAGGACTAGTAGTGACGAATCCATAACCGTCACTACTAGTAGGGCAATAGTGACGAATTTATTAATTCGTCACTAATGCTCTGCTTCTTTTCTTAAATACGTGAAGTATTAGTGACAGTCCTCAAATTCATCACTAATACAATGGAAATAGTGACGAATTTCGAAATTCGTTACTAATAGTCCGAAATAAAAAATTAAAATTATTTTAGAATACGGGAATCATTAGTGACAGTTGTACAATCGATCACTAATTCCAGGGCAATAATGACGAATATATTAGTTCGTGACTAATACTCTAAAACAAAAATAATGAGATCATTTTTAAATACGGAAAGTATTAGTGATGGTTACCAAATCCATCACTAATACTGGTGCAATAGTAACGAAACAACAAATTTGTGACTAATACTCTGAAACAAAAAATCTTATATATTTTTCAATACGTGAAGTATTAGTCACATTTCGCAAATCCGTCACTAATAATAGGCAAATAGTGACGAATGAACAAATTCGTCACGAATATTCTAAAACAAAAAAATCTTATTTATTTTTCAATACGTGAAGTATTAGTGACGGGCCCCAGATCCGTAACTAATAATAGGCAAATAGTGACGAATAAAGCAACTTGTCACTAATACTCTGATAAAAAATTTTAATTTATTTTTTAATATGAAAATTATTAGTGACGGTCTCAAATGCGTCACTAATACTGGGGCAATAGTGACGAATATACCAATTCGTCAATAATACTCGAAACAAAAAATTTTATTTATTTTTAAATTAATAGTAGTGACGATTATTTATTCATCACTAATAGGAATCTTTTAGTGATGGATATTAGTCATCACTAATACTCTACAAATCGTCGCAAATATTTTCCCGCAGTAATTTATGCGCGAACAACTCTTTCCTGCGATTTTTTTTTTGTTTTTAGTGACGAACTTATTAGTGATAGATTAATGTTCGTCACTACAAGTATGTATTAGTAACAGTTCTCAAATTCGTCACTAATAACCCCCCTTTAGTAACGAAATTGAATCTGTCACTAATAAGTTCATCACTAAAAGTTAGTTTTTTTGTAGTGTTCGGTTGGCCGACGCCAGGTTTTTGGGCATACTTGAAAAGACCTTAAATCCCAACACATATGCACTAATAAGTCCCCATATCACTTACATAATCAGGGGAATTAATTCAAGTAAAATTTGGTAAAATGGCATAATATGAGAGACATCGGGCGATCGAACCACAGAAGTTCAAAACTCCTCGGGTGCCCGAACTGGTGGAAAGTTAGCAGTTTGGCTAGGCTTTGGGCGACCGAACACATGTCAAGACACCTTTTCACCAAACTGGGTGCCCGAATCCCACGTTCAAATATGCCCCGGGCAACCAAATTGGCAAGTTCGGGCTACCGAACTTTTCACTGGGCACCTGAACCGCGCGACAAATGCTATTGCCTTTTGTTTAGTTGACTGACCGTTTCTTCAGGCACCCAAACCTTTAAAAAATGATTTTTAAGTGTGTCTATTCGGGCACCCAAACCTCAGATCGAGCGCCCAAATCTCGCAGAGTAAATTAATTTTTATTGAAAAATTAAAGGGGTTAAA
The DNA here is from genome assembly GCF_029873635.1 of Malania oleifera. Lineage (NCBI taxonomy): Eukaryota > Viridiplantae > Streptophyta > Magnoliopsida > Santalales > Ximeniaceae > Malania > Malania oleifera. The sequence continues at coordinate 52,851,516 of NC_080426.1, forward strand.
CAGGGTTAAAATGTTAAACTCATTTAAAATATTTTTAATAATGCCCATTCAGTCCCCAATGATTATAATCTTGCTCTTGCCTAAATATATCTTCTTAAGTGCAAAATTAAAAGTTGATTAGCAAGATCATTAAGCAAAACATCTCTCAAACTTTCAAAATCCCATTTTGCCTATACTACTTCCATACACTCTATTTTGCTATTCCCTTGATAGACCAAATTCCTAAGAGTGTTATACATTGTTAAAACTCTCCTTGCTTGTTGATTGAATAATTTTCATTGAGAGTTCTTAGCTAGGGTTTTTCCCTCGATTTAAATAATAAATCTTTGAGTGGGAATACCCTTATAGCTAGTGAGTCTTTGCATCTTGATTGCTAAACTCATCAAGCTTGTGGATTTTGATTTGCAAAAATATTATTTTACACAAGCTTGCATATTATCCTTGATATTGTTTTTGCTAGTTTCAATCCAAAATATCTATTATGCTTTACATTTAGAATACCCTTGAGATATTTGATTTGGATTGTGTTAAACTTTCTTTGATCATTTAAGTGTTGAATATCTTATCTTGAATCAAAGGTTGAACTCTCACATATACATACACTCACACATCTTAGAGAGTTTACATATTGGATTTCACCTGAGAATTAAATTTATATCATCTGTGAGTGCATATTTGTTTATGCTGTATTTTGGTACATATCTGCTTTACATGAAAACATAATCACTGTACCAGTTATATTGAGAAAATATTGTTGTATTTTGAGGCGCAGTCTGAAGGGGCGGTAATCCAGCCCAGTAAGGATTTTTTGTAATGGTTGAGGTTAGCCCTGTGCTAGTTGACCTGGTTTTTATGCCGCTCCACTCGTTAAGTGAGCCTATCATGTTGATCTTTGTGCTTGTTAGCCAAGGCAGGAGCATAGGCAATTTGACCGAACCTCGATAACATATTGCATGTATTGTTTATTTTTCTGCACTTTACTTTTATTGCACATGTATGTTTATTTGTTAATCGCATACACTGACCCTAGGTTGTATAATACTGCTGTTAAACCAATTGACCTAGGTAATAATTTTAAATACCCAATTCACTCCCCCTCTTGGGAATACACGAAAGCTATCATTATCTTTTCTACAATTTCATATATATACGTAGATAGACGCGTGGTTGTGTACTACTACTACCAGATTAGCTAAACCTAGGAAGAACATTTGTCACTTGCAGGTTTGGGAAATGTTCTATTTACAGACAACATGGTGTCGAAAATTTATTAAATTCCAATGCTTTCTTAACCTCCTCCCGCATAAATCTTCCAAACACTATAGTCTACAAGTAATACAAGAGCCTCCCAGCTCCTTAAATGAAGATCTAACAACATTAAACTCCCAACTTAAGACCCAATTAGGGAAATGAAGATTAAAAGCATGCATAAAATCTAGTCAAAATAAAGATCTTTATGTATGTATGTACGTACGTAAGTACGTATGTATGTATGTATGTGTGTATGTATGTATGTGTGTGTGTGTGTGTGTATATAAATTTAAATAGATCATAGTGTTTCAAAGCTTACTTTTTTTTTGTACCACTTATAAGATGCAATCATTATAGGTTTGGATTATTCTAAACTATTTAGTGTAAACACCCAAGTTTGGAACATATCTCTATGGAAAATGTCCTATTTATAGGGGTAATGTTGTCAAAATTTTTCAAAACTTCTATAATTTTGGAAAACATAATCCTATGGTCTTTCATGCATATCATTGTCTTTATTTTTGAATCATAAGGTTGTCTTGAGCACATTAAGCATTTGTATGATGCAAATTTTTTTTTTTCAATTGCATGCTTTTGTGACTTGTAGGTTTAGGAAATGTTATATTTTACGAACGGCATGCTACCGAAAATTTGTTAAATTCCTTTCATAATAATCAAAGCCATATATCATATTTGTGAGAATGATTATAATGTGTTAAATATTAAAACATTTTTGAAAGGATAAGTGAAGTCCAAATGAATTTTGAACTTCATCTCTAAATTTACTTTAACATATGCTAAGTGAAAATTCTATCAATAATGGACTCATTTGCATTATTTGATTATTATAGTTGTTTTTGAGTCCTAAAGAAGCCATGTAAACCATTATTAACATCACATTCTATTTTTTCATAGAACTATAGTCTGATACAGATTGTTTGTGGGATGCCTAAACGCATTACATTATTTAATGCTGATTATATGAAGATTTTGTGCACTCATAAAATTCATTAATTATTGGTTGGATTATTGTGAAATGTTAAGTGTAAACACCTAGTTTTCAGACATATCTCTATGGAAAATGTCCTATTTATAGGGGAAATGTTGCCAAAATTTCTCAAAACTAATAAAACTTAGCTATTTAAAATAGTATAAATTTTATTAACTTTGTTCAGATGTCAAATTATTTTTCTATCAAATCATTGATACTTATAGTACGTATATGGTCAAAAATCGTATACTTAAATTTTTTTTTTCATTCTTAATTTGTAGGGTTTGCGGCTGTCACGACATCAACACGATGTCATGCACTATAGTCGGACACAACTTTTTATTTTTTTGTTTTTTTGTTTTTTTTTTTTGTTATCTGACCATATGAGATTCATGTATAAAACATTCAAAATTTGTATAATGTATTTGTATTTGATTTTGAATTAGAATTTTTAATAATTGATGAATCCTTTTAATAGTTATGGTTTAATGTTATCTATGTAAAAATGTAATTACAGATTTTCACAAGAATTAATTATTAAAAAAAAATACTAATTTTAAATTATTGGTGACGGTTTGAAAACCGTCACTAATAATTGTCTATAGATATTAGTGAAGGATCAAAATTGTCACTAATACTATACTATTAGTGATGAATTTTGATCATTCACTAAAGGCCAAGTATTAGTGACGGTTTTGATCATTCACTAAAGCCCAACTATTAGTGACGAATTTAAAACCGTCACTAATACTATACTATTAGTGACGGATTTTGATCCTTCACTAAAGGCCAAGTATTAGTGATGGTTTTGATCCTTCACTAATACTCTACTATTAGTGACGGTTTCAGTATTCGTCACTAATAGTACAGTATTAGTGATGACTTTTATCCTTCACTAATACTACACTATTAGTGACAATTTTGAAATTTGTCACTAATAGCCTACTATTAGTGATGATTTTGTGCCGAGCCAATATAGAATTTATAGTGACAGTATTGGGGTTTCAGTGACGATTATAATCCATCACTAATACTACATTATTAGTGACAGTTTCAAAATTCATCACTAATAATTAGTAGTGACAGTAGATGTAAGGACCAAACCCAAGAAATGTGGATTAAATAAATAAGAAAAGGGGAAGGAATTTAAAAAGGTGAAAACAATAGGGTTCATCAACAAGGCTCCTTCTCTCGTCGACGAAGTCTCTTCTGTGGCTCGTTGACAAGGTTCAAAGGATCGTCGATGAGTGGATGCTGAGAGATTTCTAGAATTTTGGAATCTTAGGCTCGTCGACGAGGCCAACTCTATTGTCGACGAACACCCTTCTTCTACTTGTTAATGAGTGCTCCACTACGTTGACGAGTCTGACCGGGTCAACTAAATTTTAAATATCTATTCATTGCTTCATGGTTAAGAAACTCAAACTCTCTCTCTCTCTCTCTAGAACTCGAAGAAGACCCTCTCTCTTTAGGATCTTAGGCCATCTGTTACCCGAATCAACGATCCAACGTTACTACACGGATCAGGGGGAAAACTTCAATGATTGTAGCAAATCGGATCTTCACTTTGAGGATTTTTGGGTTTTATTCCGAAATTGAAGTAAGGGTCTATGTTCGATTTTGGTTCGGTAGATCTGTAGTAAATAGGATTTTTTTAAAGTATTGATCTTTGGTTTTTAGGTTTTGGGAATTCGGTTCACTGTTTTGGAGCCGTATAGTAGGTGTTTAAGTATTCGTGGAAAGGTAAGGGGATTTGTTTACATCAGTCTTTTTGGAAAACTAAACCACTAAAAAGTTAGCTTATGTTTATATGTACATTATGACTACTTATTTGCAAAGTTTCATCGGTTAAAAATGTCGATTTTACGGTTTTACGATTTTTGTTAAAAATTTGGGTTTTGGCATATGATCTCCAAACTTTCCAAAACTACTTTATTTGTATTAAACCTAACATAGGAGGTGCTCTGAACCCTTTTTCTATATTTAAATGATGTTTTTCGAATTATATACTATGTATGGTCTGTTTTACCCAATAAAGCATGGCATATGTTATGGAATGGAATATATGTGGAATTGATTAATACGTATATGAACTATGGGAACTAAAGTTCCAAATTGTTGTCAGGAAATGTGGAAAACAAGTGCCAGTTAGATACTGAGCTCTATATGCGAAAGGGTTAAATCGCAAGTGTGTGTGTTGGTCTATACCACAGTTTGAATGAAAGAAAGAATGTATGAAAGAAATGAATGAATTGTGAAAAATATTGGAATTGCATAAGTTAATGTGTTTTATTGTAAACCGTATATATAATACTGGGACCACAACTTGTTACTATAAGAGCCGTAAAAAACTCAACATTATTATGAAAGCCTTAAATGTTTAATGTTAATATGTAAGCATGGTACCATTGCTAGAATATGAGATACAATGCAACCACACCTATGTTCTCAATATGGGTATCTATGCAATCATCTTGGTATGAAGGGCACTGGTTGATCACGGACCAGGGTGGTGATCGCCAAGACAAGCTGGAGTAAATTACGATGCTTGACAATGCATGAACGAACAGGGCTTCATCAGTGCTTTATTATCGCACAACCCACGCCACGGGGTAGTGTTAGCATAGTAATTATTTTTTCAAAGCTCGATGGTGTTCTAAATATACCTATGCATGATTTAAAAAAAAAAAGAAGGCAAAGTCACAGTTTTGAGTTCCGGGCGGAGGGATTGTACAGTGTATAGGCATGTATCCTACCCTAACCTTGACAACTCTTGCTTGTTACGATGCTTAATTAGCTATTTCAGGATTTATATCTATATATCTCCTATATTACAGTATTGAGAATATGTTAGATACGCAACTGCTTGCAATTGGTTTAAACACATGTTGTCACACACTGATGTAATATCTTCAACCTTACTAAGAAGTGTCTCACCCCAACTTACAACCTTTGTTTCGGGTCCTTCAAGAAACTAGTCCTAGGCTTTTAGAGGGACGTCTAAGCTTAGTACTATTTTTAACTTATGTAAGTGCTTTGTATGAGTACTGGGTTGTTAGCCAAAATAGCTTTTAGGGAATGTATTACAGTTATGTTTTAAGTATGATCATATGTATGTAAGAAGTCAATTAGAAACTCTTATAAGTCTAATAGATGAAGTATGAATGTCTATGTTTTCCGCAATGTATGAAAGCACGGATCTGTATGAATTCACCTATATGTCCCTGTTTAGGCGGGTAGTTTATTTAAGTTACCAAATATGTGCAGACTATGTATGAATAGTAGCAGTTCGGGCCCAACTATTGGGTTGGGGCATTACAAGATGGTATCAGAGCCCTAACCAGCTAGAAGTGTGATATGAATTACACTTCCTGGTTATGATAAATGCTCAGAGCTTAGGTTGCTAGGTTCTGTAGACTAAATGTTACCAGAGTTTATGATAATATAAGACTATTGGGTTTTTCTTAGTAAACCTAGAGATGGAAATCCATTGACAGACTTCTATGTTTTTTTAGATCAATCAAAAGGTTCAAAAAATCACGGCAATCCTTTGACGGTTTTTGTTTCGGACTGGAGGGGTGGAACTCGAGTTAGAATGAGAATGTTAAATTATTGGAGTACATTAGTGTTAGTGATGTGGATTTGGGGAAGTGAGTTTATAGTATTGTGGTATTAGCTGATATGTAGGTTATTAAGTTTCTAATCGATGTTCACAATTGCTTTTCAGGATGGAGTCCAAGGAAAATACTACCAACGTTAGAGGCAGTGGTAATGAGGGTGCCGGCCATAAGGCTGGCAGCAACTCCACTAGTGTCCTACGAGATTTTGCACAACAGCTTATGGCTGAGGTGGTGCAAATGAATAGGGGGCAAGACCATCCCACAACTAAGATGGGATGCTCCATTGACTAATTCACTAGGCCGAAGCCTCCCATTTTCATAGGAAGTGTAGATCCGATTTGAGCTGAGAATTGGATCCAGGAGATTAAGAAGATCCTAAATATTCGAAACTGCACAGAGAAGTAGAGGGTAACCTTTGCAATGTTCAAGTTGTCAGGGGAGGCAGAGATATGGTGGGTGTCAGTAAAGATGCTGGAGGAGCATCGCTCGATACTAGTAGCAATGACATGGGCCCATTTTAGAGAGTTATTCTTTGAACAGTACTTCCCAATAATTGTCAGAAATGCAAAGATGGAGGAGTTCATGAGTCTGACGTAGGAGTCGCTAGCAGTACAATAGTACAATGCCTGATTCCTAGAGCTATCCCTATTTTCTCCATTCATGATTCATAACAAGGCAGTGAAGGCCTGAAAGTTTCATAGGGGTTTTAAGAAGGAGATACGGAAGCAGACAGTGATTTCACAGTTGCATGACTTTGCTACCCTGGTAGACAAAGCCACTGTACCAGAGGAGAGCTTGTAGGAGCATGCAGAAGTCGAGATTCTGAAGAAGAGGCTAGTGCCTCCCAAATCTTATTCGGGCATGAATTAGGGCATGTGGAAGTAGTATAGAGGTGGTGAAGGTCAGCAGTGGGAGATGGGAGCTGGCACATCTCAGAGTACCACGTCCTTACCAGGTTGCCCCTCTTGCAAAAAACCTCACGCAGGGAAATGTTTGCAGGGTTTAGGGGTTTGCTATCGGTGTGGCAAACTAGGACATATGGCATGCAATTGTAACATGCCAGGTGGCAACGCACCCCTGCAGTAGCCATATAGAGGAGGTGCTTAGGCGCAGCATAGTGGTTGTTAAGGGGGTACAGCCCAAGAAAGGGGTTATTCCCTAACTCTAGGTGACGTAGAGAACACTGGTGATGTAGTCACAAGTATCATTTACATGCTTTTCAATAAAACTATTATATTATTTCATTTAGGGGCAACACATTCTTTTATCTCCCAGGGATTCATTAAACTGTGTAGATTAGAGGTTCAACAATTAGATTATGAACTGGTAGTGGCTATGCCATCAGGGTCAATAGTCGTATGTAGTAAAGTAATCTGTGACTTCCCAGTAGAAATTTAGAAGAGGGTACTACCAGTCAATCTTATTGTATTTGACATGCATGGCTTCGATATCATTCTAGGAATGTACTGGTTATCTACTAGTTATGCCAGTATTGATTGCCATAGGAGAGAGGTGGTGTTTAGACCTCTAGGAAAACAAGAGTTCAAGTTCTTAGGGTCATGTGTGCATTCAACACCATGGATCCTTTCAGCTATGCAGATTAGGAGATTACTCCTAGAGGGATTCCAAGGGTATCTGGCATTTTTGAAGGACACGCCAGAAGAAGAACGTAAACTGGAGGGGATTCCTATAGTGTGCAAGTTCCCAGACATGTTTCTAGAGGATTTTCCAAGACTACCTCTAGATTATAAGGTGGAGTTTGTTATAGAATTGATTCCAGGTACAATGCCAATATCGAAAGCTCCATATCGTATGACTTTAGCAGAATTAAGAGAATTAAAGGAGCAGCTTCAGGAGCTACTAGATAAGGGGTACATTCGACTAAGTGTTTTGCCCTGGGGAGCACCAGTGCTATTTGTAAAGAATAAGTACGGGTCGATGAGGATGTGCATTGACTACAGAGAGCTTAACAAGGTGATGGTAAAGAAAAAAATACCCGTTACTTAGGATTAATGATTTGTTTGACTAGCTTCAAGGCATGTAGATCTTCTCTAAGATCGATTTACGATCTGGGTATCACCAGCTAAAGGTGAAAGTGGAAGACATTCCAAAGACAGCTTTCCAAACTCGATATGACCATTACGAGTTTATGGTTATGCCGTTTGATCTGACAAGTGCACCTGCGAAATGCATGGATCTGATGAATAGGGTCTTTCATGAATACTTAGACCAGTTCATCGTGGTATTCATAGATGATATCCTAGTGTATTCTAGGAGTGCTGTCGAACATGATGTTCATCTGAGATTAGTTATGTAAATGTTTAGGGAAAAGTGGTTATATGATAAATTGAAGAAATGTAAGTTCTGGCTCGAACAGATTATGTTTCTAGGGCATGTAATGTCCAAAGAAGGGGTATCAGTGGATTCGAGTAAGGTAGAAGCAGTAGTGGACTGAGCGAGACCGAAGAATGTTTAGGAGGTCAAAAGTTTTTTGGGTCTTGTAAGATCATATCGACGGTTTGTAGAACAGTTCTTTAGTTTATCAAGTCCATTGATGCAACTTATGAGAAATAACGTAAAGTATGATTGGATGGGTGAGTGCGAGCTAAGTTTCCAGGAGCTGAAACAACGGTTGGTTTATGCTCTAATTCTGACCATTCTATCCGGGGAAGGTGGATTTGTTATCTTTAGTGATGCCTCTAAGAAAGGTCTCAGGTGTGTTCTAATGCAGTAGGGAAGGGTGATTGTTTATGCTTCCCATTAACTTAAAAAGTATGAGAACAACTACTTGACACATGATACGGAATTGGCGGCGGTAGTGTACGCATTGAAAATTTGGAGGCACTACCTATACGGTGAAAGGTGCGAGATTTTTACCGATTATAAAAGTCTTAAGTACATTTTCCCCCAGAAGGATCTGAATATGAGGCAACATAGATGGCTTGAGCTGATAAAGGACTATGACTCTACCATTAGCCACCACCCAAGAAAAGTAAATGTGGTAGTTAATGCTCTGAGTCGGAAGTCGGTTGATGTGTCAGTCTCGGCAGTGGGAGTTCAGCATCAGATCTATATGGATCTGGAAAGGTTGGGCTTGGAAGTAGTGGAAGGAAATCACCAGGCTATTCTTGCTAGCTTGGTGGTACAACCGACCTTACAAGAGAGGATCTGAACAACTCAGAAGGAGGACAAAGAGTTTCTAGAGGTTATGGAAGAGGTACATAGTGGTTTAAAGCTAGTTTTTAATATCTCTGATGATGGGATATTGAGATTCCACAGCAAGGTTTGTGTATTGAATGACGCAGAGATTAAATGGGTCATTCTGAAAGAGGCACACCATTTGCTCTACACCGTACATCCAGGCAGTACAAAGATGTATCGAAACCTGAGGGAATCTTTTTGGTTGTTTAACATGAAAAGAGAGATTGCTCGTTTGGTAAAGTAGTGCCTGACATGTTAGCAGGTCAAGGTAGAACACCAGAGACCAGCAAGACCCTTTCAGCCACTTGACATTCTCAAGTGGAAATGGGAGCATATCTCAATGGATTTCGTATTGGGGTTACCTATGGCGGTGCATGGGAAGAATTGTATATGGGTTGTGGTAGATCGGCTGACAAAGACTGCACATTTCTTTCCAATCAGAGTCAGCTATTCTTTGAATAGGCTGGTAGAGCTATATATGCAAGAGATTGTACGACTCCATAGTATCCCGATTTCTATATTTTCAAATCAAGACCCACGTTTTACTCTTCGATTTTGGAATAGTCTACAGGATGCCTTGGGATCACAACTTACATTCAGTATGCCATTCCACTCGCAGACAGATGAATAGACTAAGAGGACTAGTCAGATGTTAGAGGATATGTTACGGGCATGTGTAATGAATTTTAGGGACAATTAAATAGGATATCTACCGCTTGTGAAATTTGCATATAACAATAGCTGCCAGGCCAGTATAGAGATGGCACCATATGAGGCATTGTATGGTCGTCAGTGTCGATCTCCATTGTACTAGGATCAAGTAGGCGAGCGGCAGATACTAAGACCGGAACTAATTGAGCAGGCCTCTGCAAAGGTCAAGCTTATTAGATAGAGAGAGAATTAGGGTAGCTCATAGTTGGCAGAAGAGTTATCCAGATACTCGTCGATGAGAGCTAGAGTTCAAGGCAAGAGATATGGTATTCCTGAAGATTGCTTCGATGAAAGGAGCAATGAGGTTTGGGAAGAAAGGGAAACTAAGCCCTCGGTACATTGGGCCATTTGAGATCTTGGAAAGGGTAGCTTTGGTTACTTATCGAGTGACATTAGCCCCAGCACTATTCAGAGTTCACGACATGTTTCATGTGTCAGTGCTGAGGAAGTACATGCCAGACCTTTCACACGTGTTGAGTTACAAACCTCTAGAGATCAGTGATGCATTAGCATATGAAGAGGTTCCGGTACAGATATTAGATCAAAAGGTGCAATAGTTACGGATTAAGGAGATACCATTGGTGAAGGTACTATGGCGTAATCACACAGTGGAGGAAGTTTCATGGGAATTAGAGTCAGAGATACGCAAGAAGCACCCTCAGTTATTTAGATATAGTTAGAGTTAGACATGTAAGTAAGAATGTATGTATTTATGGTATAATAGTTAGTTCGGGTTATTTTAGATATGGTTTTCGAGAGAGTTTTTTATGTGCATTGTAATCTCTCGAAGCATCACATTGTAACCACGGTATTCCTCCACCACATGTGAAGGTATGTAAAAACTTGGGCCGGGGCCACTATGTGGGTGGCTGGAGACTCTTCCGTAGAACTGAGTCATAAGGTAATATTATGCTTAGAAATGGTTAACAAATTTTGAGGAAGAAATTCTTATAAGGAGGGGACGTTCTAAGGACCCGACCCAAGAAATGTTGATTAAACAAATAAGGAAATAGGAAGGTCTTTAAAAAGGTGAAAATAGCAGGGTTCGTTGACGAGGCTCCTTCTCTTATCGATGAAGTCTCTTCTATGGCTTGTCGGTAAGGTTCAAAGGATCGTCAACGAGTGGATGCTGAGAGATTTCTGGAATTTTGGAATCTCAGGCTCGACGACGAGGCCAACTCCATTGTCGATGAACACCCTTCTTCTGCTCATCGACGAGCGCCCCACTTCATCGACGAGTCTGGCCGGGTGAACTAAATTATAAATATATATTCATTGCTTCATGGTTAAGAAACTCAAACTCTCCCTCTCTCTCTCTCTCTCTCTCTAGAACTTGAAGAAGACCCTTTTTTTTTTTAGGATCTCGGGTTGTCTGTTACCTGAATCAATGATCCAACATTATTATGTGGATTAGGGAGAAAACCTCTATGATTGTAGCGGATCGGATCTTCATTTTAAGGATTTCCAAATTTTATTCTGAAGTTGAGGTAAGGGTCTAAGTTTGTTTTTGGTTTGGTAGATCTGTAGTAAAGTATTGTTCTTTGGTTTTTAGGTTTTGGGAACTCGGTTCGCTATTTTGGAGTCGTATAGTTCATTATTCAATATTCGGGAAAAGGTAAGGGGATTTTTTTACATCAGTATTTTTGGAAAACTAAACCTGCTAAAAAGTTAGCTTATGTTTAGATGTATGCTATGACTGCTTATTTACAAAGTTTCACCAGTTAAAAATGTCAGTTTTGCGGTTTTTGGTAAAAAGTTGGGTTTTGGTATATATTCTCCAAACTTTCCAAAACTATTTTATTTGTATTAAACCTAACATAGGAGATGCTTGGAACCCTTATTTTCTTTTTAAATGATGTCTTTCAAACTATATACTATGTATGGTCTATTTTTACCCAAATGAGTGTAGCATATGTTATGAAATGGAATATATGTGGAATTGATTAATATGTATATGAACTATGGGAAGTGAAGTTCCAAATTGTTATCAGGAAATGTGAAAAACATGTGCCATTTAGATACCGAGCTCTATATGTGAAAGGGTTAAACCGAGAGTGTGTGTGCCGGTTTATACCATAATTTGAATAAAAGAAAGAATGTATGAAAAAATGCATGAATGAAATTGTGAAAAATACTAGAATTGCACAGGTTAATGTGTTTTATTGTAAATCGTATATATAATATTGGGACCGCAACTTGTTAATATGAGAGCCTTAAAAATCTCAACGCTATTATGAAAGCCTTGAAAGCTTAATGTTATTATGTAAGCGCGGTACTATTGCTAGAATATGAGATACAGTGTAACCACACCTATGTTCTCAATGTGGGTATCTATGCAATCCTCTTCGTACGAAGGGTCACTGGTTGATCACGGACCAGGGTGACGATTGTCAAGATAGACTGGAGTAAATTATGATGCCTAACAATGTTTGCACAAATAAAGCTCGATCAGTGCTTTATTATCACACGACCCGTGCCACAGGATAGTGTTGGCATAGCTATTATTGTTTCAAAGATGGATGGTGTTCTAAATATACATATGCATGATTAAAAAAAAAAGAGGGCAAAGTCACAGGTTTGAGTACCGGGCGGAGGGATTGTGCAGTGTATGGGTCTGTATCCTACTTGAACCTCGAGAACTCTCGCTTGTTACGATGCTTAATTATCCATTATAGGATATATATATATATCTATGTATCTCCTATATTACAGTATTGAGAATATTGTTATATACGTAACTGCTTGCAACTAGTTTAAACACATTTTGTCACACACTGATGTAACATCTTCCACCTTACTGAGAAGTGTCTCACCCCAACTTACAACCTTTGTTTCAGGTCCTTCAGGAAACCAATCCTAGGCTTTTAGAGGGACTTCAAAGCTTAGTACTATTTTTAACTTACGTAAGTGCTTTATATGAGTACTAGGTTGTTAACCAAAATGGCTTTTTGGGAATGTATTACAGTTATGTTTTAAGTATGATCATATGTATGTAAGAAGTCAGTTAGAAACTCTTGTAAGTCTAATAGATGAAGTATGAATGTTTATGTTTTCCGCAATGTATGAAAGCATGGATCTGTATGAATACACTCGTATGTCCTTGTTTAGGGCGGGTAGTTTATGTATATTATCAGATATGTGCAGACTATGTATGAATAATAGCACTTCGGGCCCACCTATTGGGTCGAGGTGTTACAACAGATATAGCAACTAATTTAAAATCATCACTAATACTTATAAATTCGTCACTAATACTATTATTGACGATTTTGTGATTATTGGTGATAGTTTTGATCCTTCACTAATAGCCTTATTTTTTGTAGTGATCTACTTTACTACCGGCAAAGTCAGCATTCGTATAACTAACAATCTTAAGAGAAGTATGCTTAGGTTACCAGAATCCTAACTCAATAGTCGTAACAAGGTACCTAAGTATCCTTTTGACTGCTAACAAGTAAGACTCCTTAGGTGTAGCCTGAAATCTAGCACAGTTAAAAACACTAAACATAATGTCAGACCTGCTAGTTGTAAGATACAATAGACTACCAATCATGCCACGATAAAGCTTGACATCAATAGGAATGCCTTACTCATCTTTATCAAGTTTAGTGGAAGAGCTCATAGGAGTTCCTAGAATTTTACCATCTTCCATATTAAATTTATTGGGCAAGTCCCTAACATATTTTGATTGGCATATGAAAGTCCCATGTTTGGCTTGTTTGATATGGAGTCCTAGGAAGAAGCTCAGTTCACCCATCATGCTCATTTCAAATTCGTTTTGCATGCATTTGGAAAAACTCATTACACAATTCATCATTTGTTGCTCCAAAGATAATATCATCAACATATATTTGGACAAGGAGCATATGATCATTTTTAGATTTAATGAATAGTATCAATTTTGCCTCTAGTAAATCCATTTTCTAGAAAAAACCCACTAAGTCTCTCATACCAAGCTCTAGGAGTTTGTTTCAATCCATACAAGGCTTTAGACAACTGATATATATGATTAGGATATTTATGGTGTTCAAATGTTTGTGGTTGTTTTGTGCAGACTTCCTCATTTATATAACAATTCAAAAAGGCGCTTTTGACATCCATATGATATAATTTTAAATTCTTAAAAGCGGCATATGCAAGTAACATGCGAATCACTTCCTTCCTCGCCACAGGAGCAAATGTTTCCTCAAAGTCTATTCCTTCCTCCTGATTATACCCCTCGGCCACTAACCTAGCTTTGTTTCTAGTCACTACACCATTTTCATCCTTCTTGTTTTTATAAACCCGATTGGTTCCAATAATAGTGTGATCGTCAGGTCTAGGAACTAGGGTCCAAACTTTACTTCTTTCAAATTAATTTAGCTATTCTTGCATAGACATTCCCAAGATTCATCCTCTATGGCTTCCTTAATATTTTTAGGTTCTTCCTGAGATAAGAATGCAAAATGACTAATCAGGTTTCTTAAGAAAGAACGCATAGCAACACCGCATGAGGTTTCACCTATGATTTGATCTAAGGGATGGTTCCTAACAAAATTCTAGTCTCTCGTAAGTTCCTGAACCTCATTTTCAACTTTATTATCTTCAATTGATTTATCATTAATCTCTAAATTTTTATCTACATCATTTTCAATGGAGAGCTTCTCTAATCCTTTTCTAATTTCAATATCATATTCATCATCTCTTTTGGAAAAAAGGATTAGATTCATCAAAGATAACATGGATGGATTCAATAACAGTTAATGTTCCTTTATTAAATACTTTGTAATTCATGCTATTAAGAGAACAACCTTGAAAGATTTCTTCATCAAATTTCAAGTCAAACTTTCCTAGGTGCTCATTATCCCTAAGTATAAAGCATTTACAGCCAAAGACATGAAAATAAGATATGTTTAGTCTATGGCCATTCCATAGTTCATATAGAGTTTTATTAAGAGAGGGCCTGATTAATACTCTATTCTTTACATAACAAGCAGTGCTCATTGCTTCGACCCATAAATATTTGGGTAATTTATGTTCATTAAGCATTGTTCTACCCATTTTTTGTAAGGACCTATTCCTTTTTTCAACAACACCATTTTGCCATGGGGTCCTAAGTGAAGAGAAATTATGAGATATACCCTCTAGGTCATAGTAATTCTTTATCCCATCATTTTTGAGTTCAAATCCCCTATCACTTCTGATGTGTGTAATTTTATAGCCTTTTTCATTTTGAATTCTTCTACAAAGTCTAGAAAATTGTTCACATGATTCATCTTTATGTGAAAAAAATAGTACCCATGTGAACCTGAAATAGTCATCTACAATTGCAACTGCATATAATTTTCCTCCTAGACTCTGAATTTGATTAGGACCGAATAAATCTAAGTGCAACATTTCAAGTGGTCTAGTAGTGGATATGATTTTCTTTTTCTTGAAACTAGAGCTCATTTGCTTACCCATTTGACATGCATTACAGATTTTTATTTTCGAAAAAGGTGTTTTGGGTAAGCCTTTAACTAAGTCCTTTTTCACAAGTTTTGATAGAAGATCCATGCTAGCATGCCCTAGACGCCTATGCCACAACCATCTTGCTTCATTTATAGTAGAAAAAACATGTTGCATGTTGTGAAACTAAGTTATCAAAACTAGTGGTGTAAACATTTTCATGATAATCAACAGTAAAATTTTTTTTTTTTATCAAATTTACTCTTAACAATGCATTTGTCATTTTCAAATGATACTCTATAACCTTTATCATACAATTGACTTATACTCAGTAGATTATGTTTTAAGCTATCAACTAGTAAGACATTATCAATAATGAGGGAAGGTTCCTTACAAACCTTACCTACTTCGATGATTCTGTCCTTTGAGTTGTCCCCGAATGTCACGAACCCTCCTTTTTTGGGAGTAATGGACGCGAAATTGGCCTTATCTCCAGTCATATGTTGGGAACAACCGCTATTCATATACCACTTGTCCTTAGATGAGGACGATCTTAGGCACACCTGCAAAAATATTTAAGTAACTGATGTTAGTCCCTAAATTTTGTTGAGTCCAAAGGGGTTAGTGCTTGATTCACCTTTGACTCTCCATACTTTCTTAATTTTCACATTTTTATTTCTAAAAGGACAATCAAATTAAATTTGACCTATCTATTTGCATTTGTAACATACCATTTACTTGAATGATTCTTTAGGTGGAATGTAGGATTTTGATTTACGAGTAAAATATCCCAAATAAAGATCATTTGGCCTTACATTTCCAATTCCATTAAATCCAAGACCTTCTTTACTAAGTGAATTTCTTTGGGCCCCAAGAAGTTTTTTAAAATTGTTTTGGCCCTCTGTAAATTTGTAGATAATTTTGGAGCTATCCTCCAATTTTCTTTCAAGCTTAACCATTTTCAAATTCTTTTCTTCTTACCAAGTAGAGTGAACAGATTTTCCCATTTCAAAAAGTTTTAACCAATTTTTGCATTTATTTTCTAAATTAATATTTTCCTTGGTCATTTTTTCAAGCGATTTACAAATGCAAATATATTCCTGTTGCAGTTCTTATACGTAGGCATGCTATCAGAATCAGAATCATCATCAGAATAATAAGAAGATAAAGAGCAGGATGATAGTATCTCATTATCGTGTTCCATCAGGCACAAGTTAGAAACCTGAGAGTCACTACCGTTAGTGTCTGAATTACTACTATTTTGTTTGTCCCACGATGTTCTAGCTTTCATTGCTTTCTTCTTTTTATTTGATTCCTTTTTTAGCAACGAGCAATCTGGTTTGATATGCTCGACTTTGTTACAGTTGTAGCATGTGAGAGCATTTGATTTTATTTTCTTTTACTTAATTCTCCCTTTTCAGATACTAAATTTTAAACCTTCTATATGGTATACTATTCTTTCTGAAGAACCTACTGAATTTTATGGTAAGCATAACCATGTCATCTCCTAAATAGTTAATTACTTCGGGTGAACTTGTATTGGAGAAGGTTCATACATCTGAAAACACAACGAATATTTTGACAATGTCTATCACTATTGAAAAGTTCAAGCATTGCTTGAACTTACTCCATGTATCCAAGTGCTAGAAGAGAGAGAAACCCAACCAAACGTTCATTGCTTGAACTTACTCCATGTATCCAAGTGCTAGAAGAGAGAGAAACCCAACCAAACGTTCTAAGGTCAAGGTGGAGCAATCAAATATGTTTTTTAGGTTCTCTTAAGGAACTTATAATTGCTAAGGTTGAGATTGTTACGTTTGTGTGACTCTTATACTTGGTAAAGTTCATAAACAAAAGGAAGAAAAACATATGGGTGAAGTCTTTGTGCTGTGTAGTTGGGCATTTGTTGACGAGTGGGCATCATTTGTCGACGAATGGAGATGCTGAGAGCAGGAAAAGTTCAAACATCTGAGATACCGAGAGATGATATATTAAGAAGTTCAGTAGTCATTGACAAAAAGGCATCATTAGTCGACGACTGGACCAGCAATCGTCGATGAGTTTACCCTTTTCGTCGACGATTGCTCTTGGGGCTGCAAGAAATAATTCAAATTTTGTTTGTGAATGTTAGGACAGTTGGGTGTTTGAAGGGAAGCCTCCGAGGGATTATTAAATATGCCTTTATGGGCATATTATGATAGAGAGAAGATTATTGTATTCATTGTATTGTATACTTTCATTTTTCATAGTTTACCTTTGCCGATTGCTCCCATGCATGTAGGTTTTGCTGAACCACGTATATTTTTATGTTAATTCTTATTGTTTTTAGATATTCTATGTGTGAGAATCATATTTTGGTATTTCATTATTTGCTGCGTTCATATATTCCACTATACAATTCCGTACTCATTTTGCAACAGTTGATCACAAAAATTAAAGAAATTACAATCAAGTGTGAATTGTAATTTTTTTAAAATTTAAAAAGTTAATATCATGATGCAAAGTTTAACATTGCACAATTCAACAGTCTTAGAGGCTGATGGTTTAATTAACCTACAAAATTATTAGTATGCTTCAATTTCACTATTACAGTTAAGAGGCTCTCCCTATCTCTCTCTGTTTAATATACTAAAAAATTAGAAGTGGAGTACCAATCACCCTATATTTATATAGGCTTATCGAAAGTCTAATACAATACGATGTACATTTTGCAGGCTCCCCCTTTTCAACTGATGATCTCATGATTCCTACACACATGATTCCTATTGACCCACTTTATCTGCTAAGTATAAATAAATAGATCAAGATAGAGCCTACTCTATTATTAATTATCATGCACGGCCTAAATTCCTCCGACGCTAATGGTGGTGGTGAAGACGGTCATAGACTGAGGAGGTGTCGGCTCCTTAAAAGTTAATGGGCGACTGCCGGAATTTACTTTTTTTTTTTCCTATTATTACTCAAAAAAAGTTATCAAGCTATATAATATATATTATAATTAGGCAATAAAAATTATTCTTTTTAATAATAATTAATTAATAATACATAACAGCAAAGGAAGTGAAGGAATATTGTCCTTTCTACATAAAAACTATGTGTGTATAATATGCATAAAAATGTATGCTTAATTTAAACAAAAATATGACAAGTCCTAGTTAAGATTAGCATTTTTCAGATTAATTTTTTTTTTAAAAAAAAATTAATCTTTGCAAACAAAAAAAGTTTTCCAGTATAATAATTGACTCTTAGGCAGAAAAAATATGCACGTGTATAATATGTGTTGATATGCATAGTCAATCATATGTTTAACATGATGTTTTTTTAGGAGTTTAAATTTTATGTTTTGTATTTAAACTTTTTTTGAGAAATAAAATATAAATAAAATGAAATTTTACCAAAATTTATGTAAATTAAAATATAAATTTAAAATTTGGAATTAAAAAAACGAGATTATTTTTTCAAAAGTAGTAATAATTATTATAATTTTTATAATTTAAATTAGATGTTGATGTGAGTTCACAACGGAAACTACACAATTGAATACGGAACAAGCAACGCAAACACTCAATGATGAATAATATGGAACAAGTAATCACTCGCAAAGAGAATCAACGAAATTAATAATCAAAGAAACAAGATTTATGTCAGGTCCAACCTTGTATACACCATGACATACATTAGACACCCCACTGCACTAGCATAGGGAGCCTTTGACATGTCACGAATCTCATCGTCTGTCTTTGGGCACTAGGCGGTAGGTAGCCTGAAATGATGTGCCAACGATGTGCTCATTGGTTTAGTATTAGCCATGCTAAACCTCTACAACATCTTCTCCACATAGCAACCCTGAGACAACCATAGTCTCCCTGCAGCTCTTTCCCTGCGAATCTCCATGCCAAGTATTCTTTTGGCTGCACCCAAGTCTTTCATGTTCAACTTTTTTCCCAACAGAGTCTTCAACTGATTTACTTTAGTCACGTCTTTAGAAGTAATCTGCATCTCATCAACATAGAATCCACAAGACTTCTCACATAGACGCATCAATCATACTCACACCTTTTGTAGCCAATATGAGTCATATAGGCGTCAAACCTTTTGTTCTAGTAGCTCAGAGACTACTTCAGCCCATAAAGTGACTTCTTAGTTTGCAGACTAAGTTTTCTTGTCCAAGTTAGCAAAACCCTTCTGGATGTGTCATTCTTCCAAGTCACATTAGTGGAATGTCGTCTTTACGTCCGTTTACTCCATATGCATGTCATATTGTGCCACCATTCTAACCACTACCCTGATGGAAGTGTACTTTATCACTTAGGAGAAGATTTCATCATAATCAACTCCCTTCCTCTACGAGTATCCCTTTGCTACCAAGTGAGCGTTGTTCTTCTCTTTTTCCCTTTTTGAAACTGTTTCTTTCTTCCTCTACACCCACTTGCATCCAATCATCCGCTTTCCAACTGAAAGGTCCACCAAGTCCCAAGTCTTGTTCTTATGCAATGATTCCATCTCCTCCACCATAGCATCCATCCAGCTCCCTTTCTCCTGGCTATGCACAACCTCGTAAAAGGTAGTAGCATCCCCGTTGCTAGTGGTAAGTGCATAAGAACCTGAGAATCTAGGTATACTCCCAAGAGGGGAGGTGAATTGGGATTTTAAAATTTCTTTACTTGCTTTGTATTGCAAATTCCTTAGTTGAATTTTAATTTTAGCAATATTTACTTTTAGCAATTAATGAGCCTTTACAATTACTATTCTATTGATAATCAATTTATATTCACTTAAAATTCAATTTTTAATATTGAAATCCAGCTCGTAAACTTCAGGAATCAAGTTAAGATTGTTTAGAAACAAACTTCAACTTTTAAACTCAAACTCAAAATTTATTCTTTTACTTCAATCAATGAAATACAATTTTAAGAGATTTAATTTCGTAGACTTTTAATTCAAATTACCTTTCAGTTGTTTATTTTCAAAAATCATACTTTTATTGAAAATATCAAACCAACCAACAAATTATAGTATGCTGATTTCAAATAATGATCAAAACTAAGACTCCAGCAATTTCCAAACTTCAACATGATATAAAAATCATAAACGCACATAATATTCTTGCAGAAAATTAAAGATAGTAAGGAGAAAACTCAAGAATAAGATTTTTTACAAGGTTTGGCCTGCAGCCTACGTCCTTGCCCCAAGCAACCGCTATGAGGATTCCAACTTTCTTACTTAGGCAAAGTTACAACCTCTCTCCTTCTCAGGTGAAGAACCCTGTCAGACAAGAATACCCCTTCTTGCTAGGTAAAACGATCCAAGAACCCTAAATTGTCAAAAAGAAACAACACAAAGAAGCAAGCTTTGTGTCGTACAATAAACATTCTCAGTTAGAGCAGATTTGTACAAGTTAAAGATCAAAATACTTCAGCAAAATAATAATATAATGAATGACGTTCAAGAAGATATCACCAGCATTCTATCTTAGATTTGAACATCTCAGTGAAAGAGCAAGAACCGTGAGCTTTTTATCAGCAAGAACTTAGAAAAAACTTTCAACAAGGGTATTCATCAAGATATATTAGAATGTATAAGAATTAGATTGATTGCTACTTGTTAGTGTTTTTAATCCTTAGGTTTAACATGTATTTATAGATAGAAAAAATGAATTTTCGTATTCACCAAGTTTCTTCAGTGTTTCCGAAGTTTTCTCAGAGTTTAGGGGCCAAGTAATCAATTTTGGAAACTTTCCCTCGTTGTTTTAAATTTAGAAATACGAAGGTCGGTCGATTGTGATTCACAGGGTCAATCATTTGATTCTTTATAATTCAGCAAATTTTCAAACACAGAATGGGGTCAGTCGCCTAAGCCTATGAGGTCAGTCACCTGATTCTATTCTGTTTGGTCAATTTTTTTCAGCATAAAAACTTCAATCAACTAATCAAATCAGGTCAGTCGCCCGATCTTACAACTATCCAAAAACATTGATTTTCAACACTTTAATCTTTAATCTTGGAAAACTTAAATGAGACTTTAAAATATTTTTTAGGGTTTTCAAAAACAGGTCTCTAAGTTAATAATTGTCATGCCCCGAACTTGCAGATGGGCCCCAAGTGTGAATATAGTAACCTAACTTGTCTCTGTATCAATTAAAACATACATGATACTAAACTGAATGAGGGTCCAACCTCGTGGGGTACACGTATACCCTATACGTAATCACATACATATCCATACTCATCAAATACGCATGGAAATGTTCTTTCTATACATACATCATACTATACCAGAGTCTATACATAACTAGAATATACATTCCCAAAATACAATACATGCTCCGGGTGTCTACAAAACCTAGTAATGACAACCTGGTTCCAAAACCTATACTTACACAAGTACTCAACGTAACTAACCGACACCCACGCTTCCGGACACTAAGATGTTAGTTTCGGCTACCCGAAGGACTTGAAAAACATGTATATTCAGGGTGAGACACCTCTCAGTAAGGAAGAAAGCAGATTACATCAATGTGTGGCATACGAGTATTATTTCAACATAAAATATAACACAATACAGTTCCAGTATTTTCACAAATTAGTTCTAGTACATACGATACCAAACATACGGTCAGTGTTGTCACACTCAAGCACTTGATACCCTGCAATAACTGAAACCTCACAATGATATCATTGCTAGTACTATGTCCACTCAAACACATCAATGACTAGCCGGAACAAACATGCGATATTTCACACCCTAGAATATAGAGTCAGACACTCTTGCCCATGGTAATTAGTCGAGACATGGCGTCAGTGTACAGTAATTAGCCGCCCCTAGTTGATTTACAAAACTTGGAACAATTTTTGAACTCATGTTCCTATACTCAAAAGCATATGGTAATTAGCCACCCCTAATTGGTTTACAAAACCCTGCAACATTTCACATATAACATTTCATTCAACACTTATTTGAGTATACAATCGTTTTCAGTTCGAGAATACAGTTTAATACAAATACAGGTACAGTCATCTTAATACTACAGTTTTATTCTACATTCAATTTTTCAACAGAAATAGAGATGATAACTGATTTCCCCAAATTTTTCCAAAATTATAACCCAAAAATCTCGCATTTCCACTCGATAGATTTTCCCAAATTAGTAACCAAAACATACATACGATCATAAACTACATGTTTATCGATTCCGATTTCAAAAATAACTTATATAAATAAAATTCCCTTACCTTT
This sequence comes from Malania oleifera, assembly GCF_029873635.1. Lineage (NCBI taxonomy): Eukaryota > Viridiplantae > Streptophyta > Magnoliopsida > Santalales > Ximeniaceae > Malania > Malania oleifera. The sequence goes on from NC_080426.1 coordinate 52,873,953, forward strand.
TCCTGAATACCAAAAAACGAACCCTACAGCTCCAAAACTACGAACTGAGTTCTCAAAATCTAAATATCTAAGAACTGTACTTCACTATAATTCTTACTACTGTATATATACCAAAACGAAACTAAAATTGGACCCTTACCTCGGTTTTGGGTCAAAACCCAAAAATCCTCGAAATGAATTTTTGATCCGCTATAAACATAAAGCTTCTCCTCTTGATCCACATGATAACATTGGATTGTTGATTCCGGTAACGGATGACCTGAAATCCTAGAGAGAGAGAGAGAGAGAGGGAGGATTCGAGTTCTAGAGAGAGAGAGAGAGAGAGAGAGAGAGAGAGAGAGAGAGAGAGAGAGAGGTTTTGGTTTCTTAACCATTAAGAAAGTGAAAAATATATTTATAAGCCTTTGACCCAGCCAACCTCGTCGACGAGATGGCGTCCTTGTCGATGAGCCACAGAAAGAAGTTTGTCGACATGAAGGTGGCCTCTTCAACGAGCTTGAGATTTCAGGATTTCCCAAAATCTCTCGGCATCTCCTCGTCGACGAGCTACAAAATCTTGCCGTCGAGCTAAACAAGAGGCTTTGTCAATGAGCCCTACAGATTTTTACCCTTTAAAATTTTCCTTCTATTTTCTCATTTATTTAATACACTAATCTCAGGTCAGGTTCTTACAACCTCCCCTCCTTACAAAAATTTCATCTTCGAAATTTGTAATCTATCATTTACCAACTCAACTACATACCCAAATGCATACCCGACTCTAGAAAGAGCTGACAACCACCCACATAGCAGTCCCGTTCCAAATACATACATACCCTCACTTATGGCGAAGGAATACCATGGTTACATACATACACTGTCTCGGGAGCTCACAATATTACATACTCCCCCAGAGACTAAGCACACAACGTTACTATAATAGCAGAATATTACATACATACATACCCATACTGATCCTACTATTGAAACTACTACTCAGAACAACTGTGGATATTTCTAGCATATTTTTGTCTCCAACTCCCAAAAAGCTTCCTTAACCGTGTGATTTCGCCACAGTACCTTCACTAACAGTATCTCCTTGATACGTAGCTTTAGAACTTTACGGTCCGAAATCTGAACGGCTATCTCCTCATGCGCCAAAGCATCCCCAATCTCTAAAGATTCATAACTAATTAAATACGACAAATCCGACATGTACCTTCTCAACATGGATACGTGGAACATATCATGGATCCTCGAGAGCACTGGGGGTAATGCAATCCTGTAGGCCACCGGACCCACTCGTTCCATTACCTCGTGTAAGGACTTGCTTATTTACTCATTTAATAAAAGCAAAATAAATAAAAAAATCAACCCGAACCCGTGGGTAATGGGGACACCTATCATTCACAGTGGAAACCTAAGCAACAGTAAATATAAATCACATTCTCAAAACCATAGAATACATAATACCAGAGTTAACTATAATCCATCACGTTCTGTATTTATATACAATCTCCAAAATACCCAAAACACCAAATAGTATTTCCTAGGATCCTACAACAAAAACCATTGATCCTAGCACAACACTTACCCTCCTAGTGGGGTAACTCAATAAACTCGATGGCGGCCACGACCTGCTGGTCCTTCTGGATTTCCTGAAAATCATTTAATGTTCGGGGGTGAGACACTTCTCAATAAGGGAAAATAAACTAAATACAGCTGTGTGGCAACATGAAAATTTAATGCATTTATACATATTCAATACATTTCATACATCTAAAAACATATATCATAACATAGTGAATAATCATATACTTTCATATATTCTAATAATTCATATGGATCATGAAATGTCTGTTATAGCTGATAATACTGAAAACATACCTAGGATGAATAGCTAGCTGATGTCATGTATTACCCCCCATGACAAGTTGTGCAGCCCAAAGGCGGGACCCCGACAATGGTTGGCCGACCGTTGTCGAGTCAAAAATGTCTGTAAGTACATTGGGCCCGCCACACCCTGATCTGGACTGCCAAGTGGACGTCTACAACTCTATACTGAAACCCACATCGACTATCCATCTCCCATCCCCTCGTGGGGTGGTTAGCACCAATCTGACCATAGATATCTAATGTGTATAGCTACGGTACTGTACTCCTGAACTGAACTAAACTAGCATCCAGGTTCTAATAACATATAGTACATGATAGTACATGATAATATAGCATTTAATATAAATGGATTGATAGCATTTCTATACTCTCATAAATATGGCCTCACGCCAAACATTTCGTAAATACGGCCTCACGTCAAACATTTCATAAATACGGCCTCGCGCTAAACATTTCATAAATATGGCCTCGCGCCGAAAACATATAACATACACGGCCTTGCGCCGAAAATATCATACATATAATTTTGAGTACATAAGTTATTTATCATGTACTTCAAAATTATCATATACTGCATTATTTCATAATTCCTGAAAACATGCTTATTCATAAAATTGCCATATCATAATACTTTTCATGAAAATAATATTCATGCCACACAAAGCTGAGTAAATTCGTACATTTCATTCTAAAATCGCATTTTCTGTATAACAGCAGTATTTTCCAAAATATGCATTTTTACCATAATATACTGATATAAAACATGTTTTCCTGAAAATTAATTTGCTGAAAAATAATAATAAATTGCATGAAAAATAACTGTTTTAGTTTATTCCCTTACCTAGTACAGAAAAGAAACCCCCTAATTTCACTCGTCCTGCACCCGCAGGGTTCCCCATTCAATACCCTAAATTCAACAATCCCCACAACTAAACTTCAATATTTTCACGTGAATATCATTTCCTATAACTATGAAAAGACCAAATTCGGCATAAAAAAGTCTTACCTCAACTCAGGGATGAATTTCAATGGAGTTCCACCAACGTTTGGCTCCGAAAGATATGCAAAGAACTTCTCCAAGAGCGTCATGGTGACTTCAGATCCTCGAACTGGTGGAAATCTGGCCCGAAATCAAAAAAAGAAGGGAGGGGAACCAAAGGGAGGAGAGAGAGAGGGTTATGCACCGAAAATTATGCTTAAAAATGAAGTTCAGGCTATTTATACACTGGCCTTCGTCGACGAGTCACGTCACCTCATCGACAAGGTCAAGAAGGCTCCTCGTCGATGAGCTCTCCCTTTCGTTGATGAAATTTAGAGTTGCCCAAAAACCCTTCTCGGTATCCTCTCGGCGACGAAATCCACCCTCGTCGATGAGGCCCGATGTTATCCTCGTCGACGAATCCCCTGTATTTGTTGACAAGTCCTTGATCTAAATTCCTTATTTATTACTCCTAAAGTGTAATCGCATTCATCGACAAAGTCTACTGCCTCCTTCTATTTCTGTTTTCATTTCCCTCCCTCTTTATTATTTAAACACCATTATTCTTCAGGTCATTACACCTCGAATGGTTTGATATACCTCGGGCTCAACTTGCCCTTCTTCTCGAACCTCAATACTCCTTTCATTGGAGCGATCCTTAGGAATATCTTACCCCCCACGTCGAATTCCAACTCACAACGACGAACATCCACGTAATTCTTCTACTGATTCTGAGCTAATTTAATCCTATCCCTAATCAATTTGACCTTCTCAAAAGGCTGTTGTATGAGTTCGGGACCCAATATTTGTTGTTCACCAACCTCGTACCAATATAGAGGAGACCGAAACCTCTGACCATACAATGCCTCAAACGGTGCCATCCCGATACTAGTCTGGAAGCTGTTGTTATATGAAAATTCCACTAATGGTAGAAACTGAATCCAACTATCACTGAAGTCTAATACATAAGCCCATAACATATCCTCCAAAATCTATATAGACCTCTCTGACTATCCATCAGTCTAGGGGTGAAACGTTGTACTGAAAGTAAGCTTCATCCCCAGTGCTTCCTACAAGCTCTTTTAGAATCGAGAAATGAATCTCGGGTTTTGATCTGAAACAATGGACACTGGTACCCCATGCATTCTGACTATCTCCTGCACATACAAATCTACTAGCCTACTCAAAGAGTAGCTAAACATCATCAATATAAAGTGAGCAGATTTAGTCAACTTGTCCACGATTACCCAGATGGCATTTTGCCTATGTAGTGCCGGTGGCAACCCAGTGATAAAGTCCATGAAAATATTCTCCAATTTCCACCCAAAATACTCAATGGATGCAACGACCCTGCTGGCCTCTAATGTTCAACTTTCACCTACTGACACGTCAGACATTGCTCCACAAATCAAACAATCTCCCATTTCATGCCACTCCACTAGAAAGATTTGCACAAATCACGATACATCTTTATACTACCTGAATGTACCGTATACAAAGAATGATGTACCTCCTCCAGGATCGTCCTCTTTATTCCCTCGTAATTTGGAACACACAGCCTGGTCCCAAACCTTGGCACACCTCCCTCAAAGATGTTGAAATTTGAAGCCAACCCTTGCTGCACTTTCTTTACAACCTCGACTAACTCCGCATCATTAGCTTGCGTGACTTTAATCCTTTCAAATAATGTCGAATGGATCAACAAGCTAGCAATGAAGGCCTGATGATTACCATCCACCAACTCCATGCCAAGACTTTCCAGATCCTGTTTGATATGATGCTGACCTACCATTGCAGATATTGATGTGTGCTTTGACTTCTGACTCAACGCATCAAGTACCACATTAGCCTTCCTCAGATGATAGCTAATGGTGCAATCGTAGTCATTGATCAATTCAAGCCACCTTCTCTACCTCATGTTCAAATATTTCTATGTCAAAAAGTATCAAAGGCTCTTATGATCCGTGAAGATCTCACAATGTTAACCATACAAGTAGTGTCGCCAGATCTTCAACGCATATACTACTGTCTCCAACTCTAGATCATGTGTCGGGTAATTTTTCTCGTAGTCCTTAAGTTGCCAATAAACATACACAATTACCTTCCCCTATTGCATCAACACACATCCCAAACCCTTTAACAATGCATTGCTATAAATCACAAAACTACTGTCCTTAGATGGGATGGTTAAAACTGGAGCAGTGATCAGTCGGTGTTTCAACTCTTGGAAACTCTGCTCGCACTTGTCAGTCTAGTAAAATCTCACACCCTTCCTCGTCAACCGTGTCAGAGAGCTAGATAACTTAAAGAATCCCTTTATAAGCCATCGGTAATACCCATCCAGTCCTAGGAAACTCCAAACATCCTGCAGACTCTTCAGTTTCACCTAGTCAACCAATGCTTCTATCTTACTAGGATCAACTGAGATACCACCCTTCGACACAACATGGCCTAGAAACGTGAGCTGATTTAGCTAGAACTCGTATTTTTTTAGCTTAGCATACAACTTCTTTTCCCATAGTACCTAAAGTACCAACCTCAGATGGTTTTCATGCTCTTCCGAACTCCTAGAGTATACCAGAATGTCATTGATGAATACCACTACAAAATGATCTAGATATTTATAGAAAACACTGTTCATTAGGTCTATAAATATGATCAGAGCGTTAGTCAACCCAAATGGCATGACTAGAAACTCGTAGTGATCATATCTGGTTCGGAAAGCAGTTTTCGCAACAACCTCCATCCTAACTCTCACCTGATGATACCTTGACCATAGATCGATCTTCGAAAATACATGTGTTCCCTGCAGCTAGTCAAACAGATCATCTATACGAGGTAACGGGTATTGGTTCTTCACTATTACCTTGTTGATCTCCCGGTAATCAATGTACATTCACATCGACCCATCCTTCTTCTTCACAAACAATATTGGAGCTCCCTAGGGAGAAACACTAGGTCCGATAAAGCCCTTATCTAGTATATCCTACAACTACTCCTTCAACTCTCTAAGTTCAGCTAGAGCCATCCGGTATAAAGCTTTAGAAATCAATGCCTTGCCTAGCAACAACTCAATAGCAAGCTCCACCACCCGATCATGAGGTAAACCGAGTAAGTCTTCCGGGAATACAATCGGAAACTCGTTAACCACTCAGATATCTACAAGTTCCAAATCATCCCGAGATGGTTCTTTCAAGCAAGTTAGGTACCCCTGACAACCCTCAAAGAGTAACTTTTTCGCCTGTATAGCTGACAGAATCTGTGGCCTCAAACACACACACGATCCTATGAACTCATACTCCCACTCCCCAGGAGGTCTGAACACTACTGCCTTCCTACGAAAATCAATCACTACATAATTAGAGAATAGCCAATCCATCCCTAGTATGATGTCAAACTTGCACATGTCGTATGTTACTAGGTTCCCCGGTAGCAGTCCTCCCTGAAAAACCATTAGGCAATTTCCTAATATCTTACTACAGATCATTATACTCCTAGTGGGTGTTGCCACAGACAACCACACATCCATCATTTGGGTTTCAACCCCACACAGTTTCACAAAACTAGCATACATAAACGAATGGGTTGCTCCCGAATCAAATAAATCAATAGCTCTATTCAAAAGCAATAACATGGTACCTGTTACCACATTTCCTACACATTCCACACCTATTGGAGTAAGTGAGTACACCCTCTCCAGAGCCTTGTTTGCCTGATAGTTGCCCCGAGGCATCTGATTACTTCCATAATTCTGGCTTTGTGCAAGCATATCGCTCCTCAATGTCTAATAATTTCGGGATATGTGGCTCGGTTTGCCATAATTGTAGTAGTTACCCCAGAACAGCTGGCATTCACTGGCATGCCATTTATGGCACTTGGCGCACCATATGGCACTTGGCGCATGGTGTGGAGGATGGATCCTCCTGGGAACTCTACCGCTTGGTATTTTGGTGATAACCCAAACTATAGTTCTTCTTCTTTTTCTTCCACAGTCCCAGTCGAGGACCAGTCTGAGAACCAAAAGATACTGGCCTCTTCCTATGTTCCTGTACCACCTCATTCCCCCTGGAGGTCAACCTCGACTATAGTGGCTTTATCCACAAGAAAAAAAAAAAACTCTTGAATCTGTAGCGTACCCACAAACATGTGGATGTCCTTCATCAGACCCTTCTCGAACCTCCAAGTCTTCTCAAACTTGTTCAAGATCAAATACGATGCAAAATGAGATAGCTCAATATATCTGCCAGCTTATCTTTGCACTGTCAGTATTCCCTGAGTCAGGCTCGAGAACTCATCAGCCTTCGCATCACGAATGGAAGCCGAGAAGTATCTTTTGAAAAATACCTCCTTGAAATGACTCCAAGTCATATCAGATGGACCAGCTCTCTGCTTCTCAAGCAGACTCACTGCCGTCCACCATCTTTCCGCTTCTCCTGCCAGCTGAAATGTAGAATAGAGAACCTTTTTCTAGTCAGTGCAGTGTAGAACTTCTAATATCTTCTCGATCTCTGCACCCAGTTTTCTGCTACTATCGGATTAGGTCCTCCCGTAAACGTTGGAGGGTGCATGTGGGTGAACCTCTCTATGGTACAACCTGTGGTAGTAGGAGAGTGCTTACGTCTGCTAACACTACACCCGATCTCCTGCATAACCTGCTTTATTAAACCCTAAGGCACATAATGAGACTTGTCACTCGCAGTCCCCTTAGAACTACTATCGAAGTTGTTATCATTGGGCTCCATTCTAAAAATAGGATAGGAATCGGTTAGAATTCCTATATCACACATAGTTAACACAATCATTGAAAACTAATGACGTTAACTACTACTCTCACGGGTCTAGGTCTGTCCTACCACACTAACATGAATCCATCAGTGGTTTACTGTGATTTTACTGAAATCGTCACTCTAGGAAAAGCATAGAACACCGCCAATAAGTTCCCGTATAGAAACAAAACAACTCTCGACCTACTCTACTCATTTCCTACATCCTATAATATGGTATGTACACATAGCTATGCCTAACCAAGTCTACAAGACCTAACAACCTAGTTTTTCTCTGATACCAAGCTGTCACGCCCTGAACCCACAGATGACCCCTAGGTGTGAATATAGTAACCTAACTTGTCTCTGTATCAATTAGAATATACATGATACTAAATTGAATGAGGGTTCGACCCTGTGGGTACACGTATACCCTATACACATTCATATACATATCCATACTCATCAAATACGCAGTGAAAATGTTCTTTCTATTATACATCATACTATACCAGAGTCTATACATAACTAGAATATACGTTCCCAAAATACAATACATACCCTAGGTGTTTACAAAACCATACAATGACAACCTGGTTCGAAAACCCGTACTTACACAACAAGTACTCGATGTAGCCAACCAACACCCACGCTTCCAGACTCTAGGATGCTAGTTTCAGCTACCCGAAGGACTTGAAAAAAATTTGTATATTCGGGGTGAGACACCTTTCAGTAAGGAAGAAAGTGGATTATATCATTGTGTGGCATACAAATGTTATTTCAACATAAAACATAGCACAATAAAGTTCTAGTATTTTCACAATTTAGTTCCAGTACATATGATACCAAACATACGGTCATTATCATCACACTCAAGCACCCGATATCCTGCAATAATCGAAGCCTCACAGTGATATCATTGCTAGTATGGTGTCCACTCACACCCATCGATGACCAATCGGAACAAACAGGCGATATTTCACACCCTTGGATATAGATCCGGACACTCTCATCCATGATAATTAGTCGAGACATGACATCAACGTACGGTAGTTAGCTGCCCCTAGATGATTTACAAAACCTGGAACAATTTTGGAACTCATGTTCCTATACCCATCAGTGTATGATAATTAGCCGCCCCTAACTGTTTTACAAAACCTTGGAACATTTTACATACAATATTTCATTCCACACTTATTTGAGTATACAACAATAACATTGTTTTTTGTTCAATAATACAGTTTAATACAAATATAGGTACGGTCATCTCAATACTACAATTTTATACTACATACAATTTTCCAACAGAAATAGAGATGATACCTGATACCCCCAAAGTTTCCCAAAACTGTAATCCAAAAATCCTATATTTCCACCATATAGATTTTCCCAAATAAGTAATTGAAACATACATACATTCGTAAACTACATGTTTACCAATTCTGATTTAAAAAATAACTGATATAAATAGAATCCCCTTACCTTTTCCTGAATACCAAAATACGAAATCTACGATTCCTAAACTACAAATCGAGTTCCCAAAACCTAAACATCCAAGAACTATACTTCACTACAATTCTTACTACAACATATATACCGAAAGGAAACTGAAATTGGACCCTTACCTTGGTTTTGGGTCAAAACCCGAAAATCCTCGAAACAAAATTTTGATCCGCTATAAACGTAGAACTTCTCCTCTTGGTAATGTCAAATCGTTGATTCCAGCAATAGACGACCTGAAATCCTAAAGAGAGAGCGAGAGAGAATTCGAGTTCTAGAGAGAGAGAGGGGGGGGTTTTTGGTTTCTTAACCATTAAGCAAGTGAAAAAGATATTTATAAGCCTTTGACCCGACCAGGCTCGTCGATGAGACGGCATCCTCATCGATAAGCTAAAAAAGGAAGTTCATCGATGTCAAGGTGGCCTCCTCAACGAACCTGAGATTTCAGGATTTTCCAAAATCTCTCAGCATCTCCTTGTTGATGAGCTACTGAATCTCGTTGCCAAGCTAAACAAGAGGTTTCGTTGACAAGCAAAGAAGCCTCGTCAACGAGCCCTACATATTTTTACCTTTTAAAATTTTTCTTCTTTTTTCTCATTTATTTAATACACTTATCTCGGGTCAGGTTCTTACAACAATGGTTCCTAAGAGATTCAAACATTTATATCGAAATTTGTGAAGTACTTACATGAGACTTCTTAAGACTATAACTTTCTAAACTCTAAGTCTTCATGCTTTTGCTTCCATTCTTTGACTTTATCTTGATTTCTTTCTTCAATAGACTTTAACTTTATCAGATGTTCTATCTTTGAGTTCAAGCTTTTAATGAACATTATCAAGCACTTGATATCTTGAACTTTTTATCAAAAACACTTGAATCCTGTAACATCACTTAACCAAATATGTTAAGTTCCCTTGATTTGTTATCATCAAAATAAGATTCTTTAGCCTTGTTAGGCCAACAATCTCCCCCTTTTTGATGATGACAAATATGGAGAAAAAATGAGTAAGCCTTAATAAGGCTCCCCCTTACAATAAGCATTTCCTCAATCAATATTTGGAAAGTAAGTAATTTATTTATATGATTGCTCATCAGATTCAGTTTCAGTTCATCAAAATCAATTTAAGTTCATATTTCAAGATCATCAATGGTAAGTTCATATTTTTTAATTCATAGTATTAGTAGTGTATGTCAGCAATGTATATCTTAGTTGTGCCATATAATTCAATATCAGATTCATGCATGGAAATTTCAGTTTAGTCTCAAAGCAAGTAAACAGAGCAAGTAATTTCAATTTTGCTCAAAATTTCTCCCCCTTTTGACATCATTCAAAAAGAGAAGAGTGACAATAAACACATAAAGTCAAAGACATGTTGTAAGCAAGGAGTCCAAAAACAACATGAGAGATACAAAGCAAATATATGAAATACAAATTCCAACTAAAAAGCAAATAACTAAGCATCTACAATTTTATCTAATTTATCGTCAGCTCCTTATTTATCTTCTTCATCATCTTTAGTTTCTTCTTCATTTTCGTCTTCTTCAGTTCCTGCTTCACTTATCTCCATTGTGTCCTTTACTCATGAAGAACTAGCTATATGTTGTTCAATACGACCAAGTCGTTGATACATTGAAGAGTAGTTAACTTGAAGAGATGCAAAATTGTCCTGAAGTGTGCTGAGTCCATATCTCATTTCTCCACTAAAATCAGTGAACTATTGATGATTAGCAAGGAATTATGAAGGTGCATCACCAGCTTGAGGAGCAGGTTGCGGAGCTGGTTGCTGAACAAGTGGTTGTGGATCAGGAACTTGTCTTTGTCTCCTATCCAATTTAGGAAACCAGCCTTGCTCATGTTTCCCATAACCCATTTGCTTAAGAGTGGTAGAGGTGAAAAGGTCATAATAGGTTCACTTAATGAGCAAGTCAATTGGAGAAGCTACGTTTAGATTGCCAAAGATGAGATTCATAATTCCTCCATATGATAAAATTACTTTCCAGGCTTCAGTTCTAGAGATCATCCATTTTAGAATCAAGCTTGGTAAATCAAGCTTTTTCCCTTTGAGTAAGCACCATATGACAAAACAAGCTAAATATGAAATGCAGTCATGTGATCCTACTTAAGGAAAAATGTTGTATGTAATGATCTTCTTTAGGATTTGTGCTTGAAGGTTTAGTTGTTTGTATAGTGGAGGATGACCCAAATAGATAGGTTCCTCCGTTATGATTAGCGGAAAAAATTTTCAAAGGTGAAACCTTGTACCATAATCCAAGATTGTCCAAATGATGGACATTCAAACTCACATTGTTGAATATTAAAAATTGTTGCCAAGGTCTATGGAGTAAGGGCAATTGCTTTTCCCATGACTTCAGTAGTGGTTAATGTGTCTCCTTTAACCATATTTGCATAAAATATCTTAACTAGGTTTGGAAAGACACCCGTAGGTTGACAGGTAATGAATTTCTTCCATCCTAATGCTCTAAACATAGATAAAATTTCAAGAAAGTTTTCTTCAAAGAACTTTATATCCAAGACTCTATCGAAAATGGATTCAACTGAACGAATATGCTATTTGTATAGTTGCTTTGTGTCTGGAGCTACAAGCCATTGCTCGATATTGTTGTCATCATTTCCAAAAGTAGAACCATGATTTGCCGTTTGTTTTTTTCTTAGCATTTTGAAGAAAATCAATCAGTGAAATTCTTTAAACTTTAGTGGGAATTAAGTAAAAGGATGAGTGTAAAGGTTTAAATAGAGGATTTTAAGTGAGAGAGGCACTTGGGATCAAAAGAGAACAAGTGGAGGTGAAGAGAGAAATAGGGTTGGGTGCCTGGGGTTTTTAAAAGCTAGGGTTTCGCACACTTGTGGTATTTAAATCACCATCAGTTAGTCAATTGATATTGAGGGTCAGTTACCTGACAAATTTAGCGCATTTAAATTTACACAAACACTAGCAAGTCAGTTAACTGAGGCTCAAAGGGTCAGTCATCTGACCTTACTAATCTTGAAAACTAGGAAAGTTGGAGAGAGTTTAGTTGACTGCGACTTATTTTTTAGTCGCCTGACCTCACTTGCTTGTCAATATATTTTTGGCTACACATCCAATTTTCTCTTTAAACAACTTCCCTAATGTGCAATAAGCCTAGTTCGTGTCTTATATAGGTAAACCTATCCTCTGGAAGAAGTTTCGTAAATATATTAGCCCATTGATCACTTGCATTCACAAATTCAAGTAAGATGTCTTCATTTTGAACATGATCTCTTAAGAAGTGATGCCTTATGTCTATATACTTGGTTCTTAAGTGTGATACGGGATTTTTGGAAATTTTTATGGCACTGGTATTATCACACTTTATAAGTATAGTTGAATATTCCAAATTAAAATCTTTTAATTCTTGCTTTATGTAAAGAGTTTGTGTATAATAGCTACCTGCTGCCACATACTCAGCTTTGGCAGTAGATAGGGCTATGAAATTTTGTTTTTTAGAGAACCAAGACACAAGAGATCTTCCTAGAAAGTGGCAAGTACCACTTGTTCTTTTTCTATGAATTTTACATCCAACATAATCAGCATTCGAATAGCTGATCATCTCAAAGTCAGTGTCCTTAGGATACCATAGACCCAAGTCAATAGTACCTATTAAATATTTTAAGATTCTTTTGATGACTATTTGGTGAGATTCCTTAGGGGCTGCCTGAAATCGGGCATACATGCATACACTAAACATAAAGTTCGGTCTACTAGCTATCAAATATAGTAGACTTCCTATCATGTCTCGGTAATATTTCATATCTATCGGTTTTCCTTTTTCATCCTTATCAAGACTTATAGACGTACTCATTGGGGTTCCTATAGGTTTGCTACCTTCCATATTAAACTTCTTACGGATATCCCTTTTTCATTTTGGAGTCTTTTGCACAAGTTAATTAACATCTTGCAAGCTTAATCTTTGGAGGCTAAGAAGAGTACCCAGGTAAACTTGGAGTAGTCATCAACAATGACATAAACATATTGCTTTCCTTCTAGATTTTGTGTTCTAGTAGGGTCAAATAAATCTAAGTGGATAAATTATAAGGGTCTACTAGTGGAAATGTGTTTCTTCTTTTTAATACTTGTTTTAGTTTTCTTTCCAAGCTGGCAAGCATCACAAATTTTGTCTTTTACAAACTTTGTGCTAGGTAGACCTTTGACTATGTTCTTTTTAGCTAATTTAGATAACAAATCCATAATAGCATATCATAGTCTTCTATGTCATAGCCAACTAGCTCCATTTATGGCTGTTAAGCATGTGATTTCTTGAAATATTAGATTTTCAAAGTTTATACAATACACATTATCAACTCTATTAGCGGTGAATAAAACATCATGTTTTTCTCGATTTTCAATTATGCATTTGTCTTGTTTAAAGATTATGTCAAAGCCTTTATCACTTAATTGACTTATACTAAGTAGATTATGTTTTAACTCATCTACTAGTAAAACATCATTAATGGTTAAGGAGGGTTCTTTACCTACTTTTCTGATACTGATAAGTTTACCTTTAGCATTGTCGCCGAAAGTGACATTTCCACCATCTTTTTGCATTAGTGTGGTAAATTTGATTTTTCTCCAGTGATGTGTCTTGAACACCCATTGTCCAACATTTGTATTTTGATGGAGTGGTCCTAAAGCACACTTACAAGAAGGGTTCAAGGTGTTACTTTTGGTACCCAAACCTTCTTAGGTATTTTTATTTCATTTTTATTTTCAATTTTGACTCTCCATACTTTCTTGATTTTAACATTTTTCCTTTTAAACGGACATTCAAACTTTATATATCCATTTTTCTTACACAAGAAGCAAGTAGTTTGTTCATAAGCATTTGTGGAAGATGTGCTACAATAATGTTTTGATTCTTTTATGAAGTTTCCCATATAGAAATTCTTTTTCTTCTTGTTTTCAACTCCATTGTATCTTATTCCTTCTTTATCTAATGACATTCTTTGTGTTCCAACCAGCTTTTCAAAATTTTCCTTTCCTTTTGTGAAATTGTAGATAATTTTGTCTTTATCATCTATTTCACTTTTAAGGTTACTTATTTATGAATCCTTTTTTACTTTCACCATTTACTTGCAGCTTTACTAAGTCTTGAGACATTTCCTTTATTTTATCCATGAAATCATCAATGTGTGAGTTCTTTTCTATTTCAGGTGATTTTGAAGTCTCAAACTGTATCTGGAGTATTTCATTTTGTTCTTTCAAAACTAAGTTTCTTTTGGTTACTCTTGTGAACCTTTTATGCAAAGTAAATAGTTTGGCCTGAATTTCTCTATATGAAGGCATGCTTTCACACGAGTCACTATATGATTCATCACTAGATTCTTGAGATGAGCTAGTGTAGGAATTTGCCTCAGCATCTCTAGCCATGAAGTAGAGATTTTCCACCTCTTGATCACTTTATTCATTTTCTGATTCACTTGAGCTTATGTCATCCCATGTAGTAGCTTTCATCGCCTTCTTTTTCTTATTCTTGGCGTCTTTCTTAAGCTGCGGACAATTAGGTTTTATATGCCTAACCTTTTTGCAATTATAACATGTAGGAGGTTCATTCTTGGTTTCCTTTTTGCTTGTTTCTCATCAGATTTTGAGCCTCTGAATTTTAGAGTAAATTTCTTATTTTTCTTAAAGAATTTTTCAAGTCTCCTAGTAATTAAGGTTGTATCATCATCGTCTAATTCATTGTCTTCTTCTTCTTCTTCACTAGAACTTTCTTTAGTAGTTTTAAGGGCTATTGATTTCTCGTGTTTGTTACTTTTAGAACTTCTTTCATTTATGGTCATCTCATATGTGAGAAATGATCTAATCAATTCATCAAGGGAAGTGTTTTTCAAGTTTCTTCCTTCCGTAATTGTTGGGGCCTTAGGTTCCCATATTGGTGGAAGTCCTCTAAGTTTTCTTTGGATCATTTCATATGTGGAGTAATTTTTCCCTAAGGCATTTAGGGAGTTTATTATATAGGTGAACCTAGTGTACATACTAGTGGAGGTCTCATCAGGGTTCATCCTAAAAGCTTCATACTTGCTAGTGAGCATATCAATTCTACTATTTCTTACATCAACCGTTCCTTCACAAGTTATTTCATGTTTATCCCAAATTTCTTTAGCCGATTTGCATCCCATAATCCAATTGAACTCATTCACATCTAGAGCACAATATAGTGCATTCATTGCACTAGAGTTTATTTGCAACATCTTTAAGTCATTATCTATCATTTCTTTTTCTTCTTTTGGTATTTATTTATTTTCTACGGTTTTGGTAGCGATGAGGTCACCATGTGTGAAAACTTTCCAAGCTTTACAATCCATGGTTTGCAGGTATATTCTCATTCGTTGTTTCCAAAAGGTGTAGTTAACACCCCAGAAGATAGGTGGTCTAGAGGAGGATTGACCCTCAGCAAAAGGAGATACACCTAGGTGTGCCATAGGGATATTTATGTAGCTTCTAGTTTAAGATTCACTACAACCTATGGCTCTGATACCAACTGAGAATCTAGGTATACTCCCAAGAGGGGGGGTGAATTGAGATTTTAAAATTTCATTGCTTGTTTTGTACTGCAAATTCCTTAGTTGAATTTTAATTTCAACAATATTTACTTTTAGTAATTAATCAGCCTTTGTAATTACTATTCTATTGATAATCAATTTATATTCAACTCAAATTCAATTTTTAATATTGAAATCCAGCTAGTAAACTTCAAGAATCAAGTTAAGATAGTTTAGAAACAAACTTCAGCTTTTAAACTCAAACTTAGAATTTATTCTTTTACTTCAATCAATGAAATACAATTTTCAGAGACTTGATTTTGTAATAATTTTATTTCAAATTACCTTTCACTTGTTTATTTTCAAAAATCATACTTTTGTTGAAAATATCAAACCAACCAACAATTTATAGTATGCTGATTTCAAATAATGATCAAAACCAAGAATCTAGCAATTTCCAAAGTTCAGCAAGATATAAAAATCATACACGCACATAATATTCTCGAAAAAAACTAAAGAGAGTAAGGAGAAGAGCTAAGAATCAGATTTTTTACAAGGTTCGCGCTACAGCCTATGTCCTTGCCCCAAGCAATTGTTGTGAGGATTCCAACTTTCTTACTTAGAAAAAGTTACAACCTCTCTCCTTTTCAGGGGCAGATTCCTCTCTAACAAGAATACTCCTTGCTAGGCAAAACGATCCAACAACCTAAGTTGTCAAAAATAAATAATACAAAGAAGCAAGGTTTGTGTCGTACATTAAACACTTTCAGTTAGAGCAAATTTGTACAAGTTAAAGATCAAAATACTTCAGCAAAATAATAATATGATGAATGAAGCTCAAGAAGATATCACCAGGGCTCTATCTTAGATTTGAAAATCTTAGTGAAAGAGCAAAAATCATAAGCTTTTAATCAACAATAACTTAGGCAAAACTTTCAGTAAGTGTATTCATCAAGATAGCTTTGAATGTATAAGAATTAGATTGATTGCCTCTTGTTGGTGTTTTTAATCCTTAGGTTTAACATGTATTTATAGATAAAAAAAAAAAAAGAATTTTCATATTCACCAAGTTTCTTGCAATGTTTCCCAAGTTTTCTCAAAGTTTGGGGGCTAAGTAATCAATTTTGGAAACTTTCCCTCGTTGTTTTAAAATTTAAAATACGGAGGTCGGTCGACTGTGATTCACAGCGTTAGTCTCTTGATTCTTTATAATTCAAAAAATTTTTGAACACAGAATGGGATCAATCACCTGAGCCTATGAGGTTAGTCGCTTGATTCTATTTTGTCTACTCAAATTTTCTCAACATAAAAATGTCAGTCAACTGATCAAATCAGGTTAGTCGCCTGATCTTACGACTTTCCAAAAACTTTTATGTTCATCACTTTAATCTTTAATCTTGGAAAACTTAAATGAGACTTTAAAATATTTTTTTTTTTTTTTTTTTTTGGGTTTTAAAAAATAGGTCTCTAAGTCAATTATGGTTCCTAAGAGCTTCAAACATTTATATCGAAATTTGCGAAGTACTTTTATGAGACTTTTTAAGACTATAGCTTTCAAAACATTAAGTCTTCACGCTTTTGCTTCCATTCTTTGACTCTATTTTGACTTCTTTCTTCAATAGACTTTAGCTTTATAAGATCTTCTAGCTTTGAGTCCAAGCTTTTGCTGAGCTTTATCAAGCACTTGATATCTTGAACTTTTTATCAAAAACACTTGAATCCTTAAACATCACTTAACCAAATATGTTAAGTTCCCTTGATTTTTATCATCAAAATAAGATTCTTAAACCTTGCTAGGCCAAAAACACTAGATCGTCAAAGCCATACGTATAAGGTGGCTAGCGATGTGTCTACGTCTATCTATAGCTATGTTGTGAAGCGGCTACTGGTCATCCGAGCTAGAACTTACAATGTTTTGAACACTATCATCTCCACCTTGACTTTCTGACTCCACCTAGACCGCCAGTAGATCTTTAGATCTAGAACTCCCCGCATTTCTTCCCTAAGTCTCCAACTCCACCAGAACCACATGCTTGTTGTTGCTGCGATTTTCTAGCACCTGTTTCTTTTCTTCTTCCTAAGTATGACACAACATGGTTTTCTCATTGAGAATCACGTCTCTATTGATCACCATCTTGTTTGCCATAGGATCCCACAACTTGAACGTTTTCACGCCTTTCTTATATCCCAAAAAGATGCACCGTTTAGACTTTGAATCAAGCTTTGATCTCTTCTCATCAAGAATGTGCACATAGACTGGACACCTAAATACTCTCAATTCGGAGTAGTCTACCTTATTACCTGTCCACACCTCCTCAACAACTTTCCCATCTTGTGATGCTCTTGGTGATATGTGTTAGAATCGGTGTATTCCCAAGAGGGGGGGTGAATTGGAATTTTCAAGTTTATCACCTAGGTTAAATAAAATGCTCGTATAAAACAACCTAGGGTTGGTCTATATAATTCCAAATGCGCAAATATAAAAGATATGTGTAAATTTAAGTTAAGTGCATCATTCACATAATAACATACGCGTGCGGTAAATGTAAAGTGCAGAAATGTAAATAAACACATGATATGTTATCGAGGTTCGGCCAACAGTGCCTACGTCCCCGCCTCAAGCTCGCAAGCTAGAGGATTCCACTAATAGCTTACTTAAGGGTGGAGCGGCACCGTTTACAACCAGGTCAAATTAACACAGGGCTGACCTCAACCTTAACCAGGTCAATTAGTGGGGCTGACCTCAACCTACACGCCTTAACAGGACGACGCACCTAGCTTTCCTAACCGGGTCTAAGCCAATCTGGGACTATTCCAGGGCTAGTCTCCCTCTTCAGGCCCATGCCTGGAAATACAACCAAAGTGTATTACAATGAAATGGTACAGTGATTGTGCTTTCAAGTAAAGCAGATATGTACCCAAATTCGTGCAATGATATACACCACAGTATGATTCAATATGTAAGCTCAATGTGGTCTAAAATGTCAACTCTCAAATAAATTTACTATCGTTGTAATGAGTGCGTGAGAGTGCAAACCTAAACGATCTTTGTATCACAGGATATTCAATCTAAGTGCTCAAACAAAGATATTAATCAAACTTCATATATTTCAATCAACGAGTTTTCTCAATACATATATGTATATGAAGCTCTAGCAACGTATAGGTTTGGTTTGCAAAAAGGATATTCAATCTTTGTATTCAGCAAGGGATATATGAGTTAACGAACATTGCAACAAAGATTTTATCACACTGGCAAATATCTAATCAAATATTTTCAAGATAAAAACACAGTAGATATTTGAAAATGTTTTTGCAACCAAAATGCAAATACTAACTTCTTAAGAAATTGCAATGACTATGCAATACTCAGAAGTTTGATATAAGTCTTCTTAGGAGAGACTTACTAACAAAGTCCCTTAAGAATACTTAAGGTTTGGCTCTCAAAAATAAATCCGACAATCCAGAGATGGGAGAACAAACCAATTACACCAAGCACTCAAAATCAACTTACAAATGATGTAGGCAATATGAGAAGGTGAGATTGAGTGTGTGGAGCTTGGAAATGAGTATTACAGGGTTTTGGATTTTCAAAGAATTTTTCCTAATCAAAGTGGCTAATCCCTCTTAATCTTTGCAAATGTACCCATATATATAGCCATGGAAGGAAATATGACCGTTGGGGACCTATAGGGTATTATTAGAGAAGTTTAATGACGTTTAAGGCATTTTAACCCTGTTTAGAAAAATATTAACCATGGTAAAAATGGGAACAACCCGAGAGGTCCGGTCGACCAAAAGTGGTTCGGTTGACCAGGACTCAAGTGGCTCGGTCGACCAGGGGGATTTTGAACTGAGTGGTCGGTCGACCGGGCAAGGGCGATTTTCAAAAACTCTGAGGTTCGGTCGACCGGGGCCTTTTTGAACTGTATGGCTCGGTCGACCATACCGCTGGGAATTCTCCCAAGACCCCTCGGTCGACCAGGTAGTTGGAGTACAAATCTGGTCGGTCAACCGGGAGGTCAAACTGTTGACTCCCAGGTGGTTCGGTCGACCGAGGTCAAATGACCTATAAGGGCTCGGTCGACCGGGCCTGGGTCAAATAGTTGACCTGGACCGGTTTTGGTCGACCGGGCCAAATTGAACTGAATTGGCCGGTTGACCGAAAGTGCACCAAGTGTGCATTTCGGTCCCGTATCTACCCAAACAATTCTTATTCAAGTGCCTAACAAATATATGTGAATATGTGTGTGTCCTAAGATCACTTATAATGTTTACCAAGAAACAAATCATACTAACCGCCTCAATCCAAAAATTCATTGCGAGCCCAACATTCAACCTGAGACCCTGAGCCCTTTTGGCTAGGGTTCCATTCATCCTTTTCTATCACACCATTTTGTTGTGGTGCTTGGCGTATTGTAAAATGTCTCCTTATGCCATACTGCTCTCATAACTCTCTAAAACTCGAGTTCGTGTACTCCGTTCCATTGTATGTCGTGAGGAACTTAATTTTCACCCGATTTGGTTTTCCACCTTAGCTTCCCATAGCTTAAACATGGAAAATGTCTCCAACTTGTGCCACATAAAGTATACCCGAACCTCCCGTGTGTAATGATCAATAAAACTCATGAAATACACATGTCCCCCTTGTGATGCAACTCTCATCGGTCCCCAAATGTCTGAATGAATGTAATCCAGTATTCCCTCCCTATTGTGCATGACTATCATCAACTAAACCCTATTTTATTTCCCAAGCACACAATATTTGAAGAAATATAGCTTACAAGATTTGATCCCCTTCAAAATATTTCTCTTGTGAAGTTCCTTCATTTCATGCTCATCTATAGCCCTAAATGCATATACAACAAAATGGTACTGTCACACTTAGACTCTGCTGTTATAGCTCTCCTACAACCGTAGTACCCAACTGTGTGTATATATTCCCTGATACTCTCTTCCCCTTCATCACAGACAAAACGCCCCTTGCTCACCTTCATTACCTCACCTTCATATTTGTAACTAAACCGTTACAATCCAAGGTGCCAAACGAAACTAGATTCTTCCTTAACTTCGATATATTCCGAACATCACATAACATCCTCACCACGCCATCATACATCTTGATTATGATATTCCCCATCTCGACCACTTTGCACATAACATCGTTTCCCATTAGAATGGAACCAGAACTTATTAATTTGTACATAGTGAACTAGTCTAGGTTGGGCGTCATATGGTAAGAATATGCCAAGTCCAAGATTCAAGAGTATAAAAACTCATTGGACCCAAATGAAACCGAGACCATATCACCGTCACCGCTCCTAAAGTACCCTTTTCTACTACATTCACTGTGCTCGATGAACCTTCTTTGGTTTTAGCAACCCCCTTCTTCCTTCTCAGATAATCAAATTTTATGTGCCCCTTTTTCCCACACTTCAAACACCCCACATCCTTCCTCTTCCTAGACCTGGAACGAGCCCTATTGTTGCTCGTTCCACCCCGAGAAGTTGTTCCTCCTACGATCCTGATTCCCTTTCACTGCTAGCCCTTTACCATGTGAACTCTTATCATTGGCCTTCTTCCTCTGATAGAACCCTAGCAATGCACTTGTGATATCCTCCAATTCTAGGGTTTCTTTCCCCTATGCCAGAGTCATAACCAAATTATCATATGTAGGAGATGTAGGTAGGGAATTAAGTAGTATGAACACTTTGTCTTCTTCCTCAAACTTCACATCAACTTGCTTCAGATCATTAATGATCTTATTGAATATGTTGATGTCTTGAGTCAGGTCCAAACCCTCTATCATCCCAAGAAAATATTGTTTTTTCTTAAGATACAACTTTTTTTTCAACGATTTGGATATGTACCAGCTTTCCAATTTCAGCCAAACCGTTGCCAGCAATTCCTCATCCATGACGTGATATATCATGCATTTTCCAGACAATGCCGAATAGTGGACACAACTTTTTCTTTCAACTCTTTCCAACTCGTGTCATATATGCCTTGTGACTTCTTTTCATATAATGCCTTCACCATACCTTGCTACACCAGAAGGTCCTTACCCCTCCTTTGCCAAAGTCCAAAATTTCTCATTCCATCGAACTTCATTAAAGAGATCCCAGCCATTGCAATCTGTAACTCTAATACCAATTGTTGATGTGAGTGTGCATTGGAAACCACACAATTGAATCTGGAACAAGCAACATAATCACTTAATGATGAATAATACAGAACAAGCAATCACTCACAATGAGAATAAATGAAAGCAATAATCAAAGACACAAGATTTACATGGTTCGACATTGTGCCTGCATCCACAGGAGCAGCAACTAAAGTTTTCACTTTCACAATGTCAAGCTTACAACTAGAGTTACAAATATTGATTGAATACGTACCCTAAGTGTACACGAACCATATAACCTAACGTAATCATCCCTGTAGTAATCCCTGGAGGAAAATCATCCAATCCCCCAAATCTACTGATCACCAAATTTCGAAATCGTAACTTGCATAGAACAAAACCATCGAGGGTTTCAGCCAAATCATTGATGATTTTAGGTCGAGAACTGAACCCTACAGTCTGAACTGAAACCGTCAATGGTTATGGGGAAATCGTCGACGGTTACTGCAATCAGCTTCCTTATTTTTCATTTCACGATGCTTTCACTAGCGTATGCATTCCACTCAAATATGTGCCACATTTACAACATTAGAAAACAATTATATTGCTCTAAGATTAATGCTCAAATTTAAATAATAAATATAATAAAAATTAAAAGTTGATTATTGTGGAAGAAAAAATATTAATTTGTGTAGCATTTTAAGATATTAGAGTAGATTCAGTAGTTCGACTCATTTAACAATTGGATATTAGTCAAAAAATCGATTCAATTAATTGTTTTAAAATAGTTCATATTTTCTAGTGATATGAAATTTTGATTCTATTAATAGTTTGAAGGGTATGATTCAGTCAACCGAACCATATCTAGCCCCGTCTGTATATATATATATACGCACTATTGATTATACAATCATAAAAATTTTCAATTATCTTTTATATTAAATCATTTTTCCAAAAAAAAAAAGTCATCAAGACCCCTCAACTTGTATATATTTTCAAATAATAGCTAGCAAATTAAAATAAGAATAAATATGTAAATTATAATTTATGAATTTATCTTCCCTTTTAAATAAATCATCTTCCTTATTTTTAGGTAAATCAATTTATAAAATATCCCCATCATTACCCATCTCTTCTTAAAAAAAAAATAGAAAATTGATAAATAATCTTAAATTTAAATTCTTAAAATATCTTCATCTGCGTAGAGTGTGTCTAGGGTTACTATATATTAAAATATTTAGGTCCATTTTTTTCTTTTTCCATTCATTTTTAATTCTAACTTAAGGGATGGATGTTGCCTTATCTATTCATCTTTAAAAACTATATGTGTGTGACAAAGGACCCTTTATGCTACATTACAATCTACCTAATCTTATTGTAGACACCCCATTTTTACCCAGGCCCAATATATTTATTACTATTGTTATTATTATTATATTATTATTAGTAGTATTTTTATTATTTCATTTATCCTTATTATTATTATTATTATTATTATTATTATTATTATTATTTTGTTATTATTATTTTCCTATATTATTAGTTCTTTACTTGTATTTTTATTATCATTATTATTTTTTTTATTTTTTATTTTTATTTATTATTACTAGTACGTTTATTTTTACTTTACTATAATTACTTTTATTTTTCATTTATTTTATTATTTTTGATATATTATTTATTTATTACTATTATTATTATTATTATTTATTATTATTACTACTATTGTTTTTATTATTTTTGGTAATGTTATCATTATTATTATTATTATTTATTACTTCTAATAATCGTATTTTATTTTTATTAATATTATTGTTATTATTATTATCTTCATTTTTATTTTTTTTATTTTTTTATTTTTGCTATAATTATTAATTATTTACTAGTATTATTATTATTATTATTATTATTTATTACTATTACCTTATTGATGCTATTACTATAATTATTATTACTATTATTATTATTTCTATATTTATTATTACCATAAGCATAAAAGTAAAAAGAAAAAAAGAAAAAAAGAAAATCAAAAGAAGGAAAGTTGTTTAGGGTTTGGGATATTTTTTTATATAATAGGGGGGCGCTGCACACAGCCGAGGGGGGGAGGCCAAAAGGAAAAACAAACCAAAAAAAAAAACCTCACTTTCTGCTCTCTCTCTCTCGCACACCCAGCCCCCGGCCATCCATCCTCTTCTCAATCTCTCCCTTTGTTTCTGAATCCACACAGCACACTGTCAGCCCCCTGCATCCACCAGCACCGCCACGCTCCGGCAGAGCCTCACGGCTCTCTGCAACTCCACAGCAGCCGCGAGCCACCATCCAGCCGAGCCCGGCAAGCACGTCGTTGGCGGACCTCCACAGACCACCAGCAGACCCGCACCACTGGAAGATCCAGTCTGCAACCACTCCCACCAACGACAGCCAGCCCACCACCCTCGGCGCCGGCCACATCAGGGAGTATCAGCGTCGTACTGTGTCCGTTCGTCCTCTCCGGCGTCCATCCTTCATGCTTCTCAGCCACAAGCTCTTGCCTCGACGAGGTCCCCTCGCACCA
Source organism: Malania oleifera (assembly GCF_029873635.1). NCBI lineage: Eukaryota > Viridiplantae > Streptophyta > Magnoliopsida > Santalales > Ximeniaceae > Malania > Malania oleifera. The sequence continues at coordinate 52,898,272 of NC_080426.1, forward strand.
GCCCCGACAGTTACCTGTTTCAGCTGCAGAGGCCGTCCAAAGCACCCGACAGTCCGCCCCTCCCAGTTCCGACCATCATCTTCGCAGCAACTCACCCCCGGCGGATTTTTCTTTTTATTGCCAAGGTAAGATTTCAATTGTAATATTTAAATGTGATAATTTATGTTGTCATTTTTTTAGTGCGTAATATTTAAGTTGTATGTGTAATATGTATTCTTAGGTTTCGGGTTTTTTATCTTGTTGTGGTTCTTATGTGTAAGATTTTTTTTATATTATTTTATTCATGCATATATTGTAGGTTAACTTTATAGTATATTATCAGTATTTTAGAATTTTGGTCGTGTTATATATCATGTTAGGAGTTTTAGTAGATTAGTTGTAATGGTATTTTAAAACTATAGTTGTATGTGCATTCTAGAATGTTAGTCAAATTAGGTATTTAATAACCTAGGATTTGTAAGTAACATCATGCATATAATTTAGTATTTTAGGTAACTTTTAATATAGCATCTTGAGTAATACTATATATTTATTATTATTATAATACTTTTAGTATGTTAATTATTAGGGTAAGTTTAATATTTTAGGTAATATAATATTTTTGGTGTTTTGGTATCATGCTATTATATGGTATGTTTAGCATATATAGTATTATAGCAATCTATTACGTATTATATTATTTGTGGATATTTATTATTATCGTAATTATGTTTATTATGGTATGTTTGAGTATTTTTGTTTATAACGCACATGTAGTATTTTAATATTATGATATACTCATTATCTTAGTCTATATCATATGTTTATATTCTACTATTATTGGTATGTTAGATATTTTAGCTTCTATTATATATGTTGATTAGTACATATTGTGGTATCATAATACTCTAGTTTATTATTATTTTATTCATTTATTTATTTATTTATTTATTTATTATGTTCAAATTATTATATCAACTATCCAAAACCTCCCATACTAATATTTTCCTATAAAAATTTTACTTACAATTTTAAAATGTGGGAGTGTATTTTCTTAAATAATTTTGATTTTAATCCCTATGATTTTAATTGCGGGGGGTATTAGTCTTTGGGCTTCACGTACCCTAAGCTCTGAGGGAATATATATATATATGTATATATTTATTTATTTATTTTTTTTTTACATGTATTTATAAATTCATAAAAAGGAATAATTTAAAGAATTATTAGATTAACTTAGGGATAATTTCAAATTAATTAGGTACCGTTCGTAAGAACGGGCGCGTAGGGGGTGCTCGTACCTTCCCCTCGCGTAACCGAACTCCCGGCCCCAACTCTGGTAATGTAGACCGATTCTACCCCTAACGGGGTAGTAATCATGTGTTCTAACCGCACTAAAGGTTAGTGGCGACTCCGACCTTTTCCATGATTTTTCCATGAAAACATTTAAAATGATTTTTAATTTCGCCGCCCGGGGCACATGCGCTCCTGGGACGTTGCGACAGCTTGGCGACTCCACTGGGGGCTTAGAGAGTCGAGCCATTAATTAATTGGAAGTTATCCCAAGTTTAAATTTAGTGAATATTTTAATTACTCCTTATTTTTTAAATATTGTAATTTGTAAATAACTTTGATTAATTATAAATATTTAACTTCCATAATTTGTAAATAATCTCAATTAATTAAAAATATTTTTTCCTAATTTGTTGAACATTAAATGTAGATATTTTGTTTCCAATTATTCTGAATAAGCATATTAATTTTAGATATTGTGAATAAACATATTAATTATAGATGTTGTGTATACTAATCGTAAATATTTTGTTTCCTTATTTTTGTTTCCAAATTTTTTTTTGAATAAACATATTAATTGCATATATTGTGTTTCCTTATCTTTTGAATATATGTATTAATGGTAGATATCTTGTTTCCATATTGTTTATAGCATTTAATAAATGTGGGGATAGCGGGATTAGGTTAAATTTAAATTCATACACTTTCATGCTCTATATCCGAGCTTTCCTTATTAGGATTAGATAGGAGTGTAATAGCGTCAGTCCCTTCGTGGCAGAGCTTGATGGGACTCGCGAACCACTCCACTCAGTACGGGTTTTATCCGGACCCCAATGGGGGAGGATAGAATTCCAAGCTGGGAACCTTTTGTCAATAGGGTTAGAGCCTACCCACACATACTTGTATATAGTTTTCCTTAACTAGGATAGTGCCATGACGAACCCTGTATATACATACCTACCCTGGGTTGGGACATCCTTATCCCCATACCGTCTATGGCATATATGTTGTGAGATACCTTGTATTATATCATGCATTCTGCATCCATTTTAGACTTACATACTACTTAGCCAGTATTTTGAAAAAGCCCAATAATGAGACCATGGCCCATCCTTTCAACAATGAAGCACTTGGCCCAAGCATTTTAAAATATGGGTCGACCCAACCCTTTTCAAATAAATCGGGCCCAATTCTTTAAAAACAAACTTTGGCCCGACATTTTCCTAAGTAAAAACTTGGCCCAGACATGATTTCCAAAGAGGGTCAAACCCAAATTTCCAAAAATGGGCTTCAGCCCTATCACCTAAAAATTTGGGCCAACATTTTTTCAAGTAATCCAAGCCCAATTCCTTTTCAACTAGGGCCTCAGCCCATCATGAAATATGGGTCGATCCAACCCTTTTCAAATAAATCGGACCCAATTCTTTAAAAACAAACCTAGGCCCGACCTTTTCCTAGGTAAAAACTCGGCCCAGGCCTGATTTTCAAAAAGGGGTCAAACCCAAATTTCAAAAATAGGCTTCGGCCTTATTACCTAAAAATTCGAGCCGACATTTTTCAAATAATCCAAGCCCAAGTCATTTTTAAAACTAAGGCCTGATCTCATCATGAAATACATTGAAGCCCATATTTTAAAATACTTGAGGCCCAAGTGCACACTACAGTCCACAAATCCAACGGGTTGACTAGCCTGGGTCAACCCCAACCTCACAACATAATTTGACCCTTTATAGAATCTGAGGTACATAGACCCTCATCAAGGAAATGAATGGGTAAGGGAGAAATTGAATTGAAATCGTAGCCCATCAATGATTATGTTAATCTTGATCCGTTTCATTAGTGGGATTTTTCTAGAATTCTGGCTAAATAGTAATTTAGGACATCATATTCATGCATCTCATTTCATACATAGTCATGCACAATAGGCTGCATGCATGTTTATATCTTTGTTTGTATATATAAGAGCACTAGTTGCATCCATGCATATACACCTATTGCATACCCTAATCATGCATCAAAACACTTTCACTTATACATAACTGTGCATTCATGATTCTAAAGAGGAAACTGTTGGTTTTCAGTTCAAAGAGGTCGTTTGAGTAATATAAAGCAATAATTGAGACCACCACGCATCAGTACAATACCAGGCGAAGAGCGAGAGAAATGAGTGAACAATTGGAAAATAGAGTCCTGGGTCTAGAACAAGGACAAGAAGAGATAAATGATAAGATGAGTAAGGTTTTGGAGTTACTGATGAACAAGGGAAAAGCAGTGCATGTTGATCCCGAAGTAGATGTGGACCCCGCTCATCCCCCAGGGTTCACCCCAGATCATGGACAAACATCAATTCCGCCACCTGGCGTTATGGGGGGTCCACCGCCAAATATGCCTCCTTTCATCCCTGCTATGCCAGCACAGGGGTTCCCAGTGGTAGGAACTCCTCCATTAGTACCATCTGATATGGGAATAAGCAAATCTGAGGCTGAGCGTCGCTGCGACGTATTAGAAGAACGCTTAAAAGCAATGGAAGGTTCTAATACTTTCGATTCAGTTAATCCAAATGACCTTTGCTTGGTGCCGAAAGTCACCCTGCCGCTGAAATTCAAAATGCCAGACTTTGAAAAGTTTGACGGGACCCGGTGCCCTCGAACACATTTAGTGATGTACTGCCAAGCAATGGCCGCGTACTCAGATGATGAAAAACTAATGATGCATTGCTTTCAAAGTAGTTTGACCGCGTCCGCCATCTGTTGGTACATTCAACAAGATAAGGCTCGGGTCCGCACTTGGAAGGACTTGGCCAGTGCCTTTATCACTCACTATCGCCACGTGACGGAAATGGCACCTGATCGAATGACTCTTCAAGAAATGGAGAAGAAATCCACCGAAACATTTAGAGAATACGCTTATAGATGGAGGGATATGTCGATCCAAGTGGACCCCCCGGTGAGTGACCGAGAGGCTATCTCCTTGTTCGTGAGCACATTAAAGGACCCCTACCGTACGCACCTTCGGGGAGCAACTCCCAATGATTTTATGGATATTGTGGCTGCGGGAGGAAGAATTGAAGGCGATATCAAGGCAGGCCTAATCAAGGATAGCGGCACAGAAACTGGCTTAGGCAAAAGATGGACTAATAGGAAGAAAGAGGAAGAGGCGCAAATGATACAGGGGCAGTTTAATTGGAATAATCAGTACACCAGAGGTGGGAACCAATGGCCCAAGAGAAACTTTGGTTTTGAGCCCATGGTAAATCAAACGGCGCATACAGGCACCAGGCCTCAGATTGTTCACTCTGGTCCACCGAATCAACAAGCACAAGATAGGAATGTGACTAGAAACTTCCGAAGGGTGGACCCCATCCCCATGACATATGCCGAATTATTTCCTCAGCTGTGGGAAAAGGGGATGGTATCTGCAATCCCTGGGACGCCCGTCGCGAACCCTCCTCCACAGTGGTATGATCCTGGGGTTCGTTGTGAGTACCATGCTAACTCTCCCGGCCATACTATTGACAGATGTTGGGCCTTCAAGCATAAGGTGCAGTCATTAAGAGATGCTGGATGGTTAGCATTCGATGACAAGCAACCGGGAGTCCAGGGGAATCCTTTGCCCAAACACGAGGAAGGAAGTGGTTAACATATCCAGGAGGTTCCCAAATCAATGGTTTCAGTCATTATCCACCAAGGCTAAAATGATGGAGTACCGAACTTTTGACTATCTAATCCTTTTTAGTTAATGTTCTTTTGTTTTCCATTGTTATTTGCTTTTTGTAATCCGTGGACGCCTGTGTCTCGGAATATTTTCTATATTCAATAAAATGAATTATGCATTTCGTTTTCTCACTTGCATCATGAGTCCAATTGCCAAATTCTGTTTGCTTATATTTCATGCCGGAATAGGGAAAGTAATATTGCCAGTGTTCATGAGCTAGAAAGAGATGTTAAAGGATGAAACAATCATTGAATTCAGACGTTATGAAGAAATTTCTTTTTTACTTTCCCAGGAATTCAACGAGGTGGCTACACTATTTTGATAAATTAATCACTCATGTTTTGATCAAATGATGGATGGCCCTCTTTGGCCGACCAGTTATCCCTAAAAAGAACCCTAACAATGATTTACCATTTGTTAACCAAATTGAGCCTGAATATTAAACCAGCTTTTTCTTAAAAGTCAGATCTCCAGAAAGCTAACCTGGGTTTGGGTCCCTTAGCGTTTGGCAAATCATTTGAGACAATAGTCATTACCAAAAGGATGGCAGGCCATTGTTATGCTACCTAAAAGAAAGTCACAAAAAAAAAAAAAAGAAATCCCTTACAAACCCTTTTCAAGCCTGAAAGATTCATTTCTTGATTGACCCGTCAAAGGGTCACACCCCAAATTGGGGGCATTTTTAAAAAGATCAGTCCCAATTGAAGTTCAAATGAGAATGAAGTTTAAATTCCTTCATAAAAGGAAAAGTGAGAGTTGCAGTAAAAAAGGAAAAAGAAGATAAAGAATGAAAGAAGGAAAGAGAAAGAAGAAGAGGAAGAAAGAAAATAAGGGACATACTACATATGTGATCTTTGACCAAATTACCCTTGATGAAATTGATGATTTTTTTGAGCCTTATGTAACCCCTTTCTTCTTTAACTCATACCCTTAGCCTACATTACAGTCCAAATGAAAGTCCTAACCGGATTGGTATATATTGTTGTCTCTAATGATTTGTTAGACTCAATGTTGGGTCTGAACTACGTAATGACCTGATCCTGAAAAGGTACGTAGGCAGCTTGTTTAATAACAAGTTCGGTCAACATCTTGCAAAGCGTCTTAACTCGAACTGGGGGCATAAAACATTATTTGGGGTGATATTTTTGAGCCTTAGTTTTTCTTTTATTCTGAAATCCTACATCCCTAAGCCTACGTTTCGTCCCGAGTCTTAAAGACCATCTTGAGATTAAAGCATGAGTTGATGAAACTGGGGCAGTTGAAGAGAAGGAACAGCCATCTAGGCTGGGAAATCAACGTTACATGACTTTTGAATACTAGCATGAACTTTCCCCTACGATAGCATTGAAACATGGTAAAACATTTATTTAGTGCAGATGGCCTTTTGATTTAGCGAGTTGATGTCACAGTTGCATAATCATTCCTTGTTCCTAAAAAAAAAAAATAAATAAAATAAAAAATAAAAAAAAAAAAACAAAAAAAGGAAGAAAGAAAGAAAGAAAGAGGAACCCTTCTTACTCTTTAGAGCATTAATAGAGGATGGATAGTCAAAGAGTTTCAAAATCACCAGTACTTTCTATGAAAAAGATACCTATGGAGAAAGAGCAGCCTAACTGGGGTAAATGTTATGTCAGAATCTGCTTATTCAAAAGAATCCAACTATAGAGTCAAGATCAGTGGCAGATGAATTTAACCGGGGCAAATTTCGAGTTTAGTCTCAGTAGGTCCCATTCAAGCACTTTCTTATCAGATTGGAATAGGAAATCAGAGTCGAGGTCAACTGTAGGTCCATTCAACTGGGGCAGATTTTGTAATTTTTGAGCTGAGTCAATCACTTTCATGATTGGATGAATAAAGAGGATTAAGCCAAGATCAGTTATAGATCCATTCAAATATGGCGAGTTTCATGTGGAGACCAAAGATGAGGTCATGGATCATGAGTGCATTGGGAGAAAAGATTCATGCATTGTCATGCATTACCCCAAATTTCACGCATTGTCATACATTTCATGCATTACCATACATCTCATGTATTGCCATGTGTTTCATGCATCACCTAAATTTCATGCATTGCCATGCAATTCATGCATTGCCTGCATTTCATGCATTGTCATTCATTGCATGCATTACCTACATTTCATGTATTACCATACATCTTATGCATTGCCCTGCATTTCACTCATTACCATACATCTTACGCATCGCCCTGCATTACATGTATTGCCATGCATTTCATATATTACCATGCATCTCATGCATTATCATGCATTTCATGCATTACCATACATCTCATGCCTCGCCATTGTGCGTTTCATACATTACACAAAAAAATAAAAAAATAAAAAAATAAAAAAATGCATACATATAATCACAAGTTAGTAACATGCATATCAATAGCAACATATCACTGCATTATAAGTTAGCAACATGCATACATATAGCAGCATATCATTGCATTCTAGCATCACAAGCACCAACAGAGCACCTTTCACACTTGTCTTGAGCTTTCGAATGATTATTTGACATCCTTGATGGAGAGATTCCTGTTGTGTTTAATTATAAGCTGGGGTAACTGACCCCAAGCGCGCATTGATTTACTTGAAAAACTGGGGCAAGTCGACCCCAGACACACATTGATTTATTTTGAACTAGGGCAATAGATCCCAAAGACAAGGGGATTCATTCATTGACATTCGGACTTTAGCCCAAGTGCATTCTCCAAATAGAGTAACAACTTTCAAAACTTTGGTTGCACACCTTGTTACTTGTTGAGATGGCTGGATCATCGTATCCCCACGGCTCGGATTCTTACATTCGAAGCAAGCCATCATTGTGTCCCATGGCTGGATCATCGTGTCCCTACGGCTCGGATTCTTACATTCGAAGCAAGCCATCATTGTGTCCCATGGCTGGATCATCGTGTCCCTATGGCTCGGATTCTTACATTCGAAGCAAGCCATTATTGTGTCCCATGGCTGGATCATCGTGTCCCTACGGCTCGGATTCTTACATTCGAAGCAAGCCATCATTGTGTCCCATGGCTGGATCATCGTGTCCCTACGGCTCGGATTCTTATATTCGAAGCAAGCCATCATTGTGTCCCATGACTGGATCATCGTGTCCCTACGGCTCGGATTCTTACATTCGAAGCAAGCCATCATTGTGTCCCATGGCTGGATCATCGTATCCCTACGGCTCGGATTCTTACATTCGAAGCAAGCCATCATTGTACTTTGGCGCTCGGGTTCTCAAACCCAGTGCAAGTCATTCTCATGTACTTTGGCGCTCGGGTTCTCAAACCCAGCGCAAGTCATTCTCATGTACTTTGGCGCTCGGGTTCTCAAACCCAGTGCAAGTCATTCTCATGTACTTTGGCGCTCGAGTTCTCAAACCCAGTGCAAGTCATTCTCATGTACTTTGGCGCTCAGGTTCTCAAACCTAGTGCAAGTCATTCTCATGTGCTTTGGCGCTCGGGTTCTCAAACCCAGTGCAAGTCATTCTAATGTGCTTTGGCGCTCGGGTTCTCAAACCCAGTGCAAGTCATTCTCATGTGCTTTGGCGCTCGGGTTCTCAAACCCAGTGCAAGTCATTCTAATGTGCTTTGGCGCTCGAGTTCTCAAACCCAATGCAAGTCATTCTAATGTGCTTTGGCGCTCGGGTTCTCAAACTCAGTGCAAGTCATTCTCACACACTTTGGCGTTTGGATTCTTACGTTCAGTGCAAATTATCCCTGATTGGAAAAAGCAAACAATACTTGATTGAAAAGCCCAGACAGTTGCGTGGCCGGGCTAAAATAGGTGTCTTTTATCTTTGCAGGCTTGTTACTACAAAAAACGTAGGAGAGTTCCTACCGTTACATTGAAGCAACTAAGCCTACAAAGAGGGGCAGCTGTAGACACCCCATTTTTACCCAGGCCCAATATATTTATTACTATTGTTATTATTATTATATTATTATTAGTAGTATTTTTATTATTTCATTTATCCTTATTATTATTATTATTATTATTATTTTGTTATTATTATTTTCCTATATTATTAGTTCTTTACTTGTATTTTTATTATCATTATTATTTTTTTTATTTTTTATTTTTATTTATTATTACTAGTACGTTTATTTTTACTTTACTATAATTACTTTTATTTTTCATTTATTTTATTATTTTTGATATATTATTTATTTATTACTATTATTATTATTATTATTTATTATTATTACTACTATTGTTTTTATTATTTTTGGTAATGTTATCATTATTATTATTATTATTATTTATTACTTCTAATAATCGTATTTTATTTTTATTAATATTATTGTTATTATTATTATCTTCATTTTTATTTTTTTTATTTTTTTATTTTTACTATAATTATTTATTATTTACTAGTATTATTATTATTATTATTATTATTTATTACTATTACCTTATTGATGCTATTACTATAATTATTATTACTATTATTATTATTTCTATATTTATTATTACCATAAGCATAAAAGTAAAAAAAAAAAAAAGAAAAAAAGAAAAAAAGAAAATCAAAAGAAGGAAAGTTGTTTAGGGTTTGGGATATTTTTTTATATAATAGGGGGGCGCTGCACACAGCCGAGGGGGGGAGGCCAAAAGGAAAAACAAACCAAAAAAAAAAACCACACTTTCTTCTCTCTCTCTCTCGCACACCCAGCCCCTGGCCATCCATCCTCTTCTCAATCTCTCCCTTTGTTTCTGAATCCACACAGCACACTGTCAGCCCCCTGCACCCACCAGCACCGCCACGCTCCGGCAGAGCCTCACGGCTCTCTGCAACTCCACAGCAGCCGCGAGCCACCATCCAGCCGAGCCCGGCAAGCACGTCGTTGGCCGACCTCCACAGACCACCAGCAGACCCGCACCACTGGAAGATCCAGTCTGCAACCACTCCCACCAACGACAGCCAGCCCACCACCCTCGGCGCCGGCCACATCAGGGAGTATCAGCGTCGTACTGTGTCTGTTCGTCCTCTCCGGCGTCCATCCTTCATGCTTCTCAGCCACAAGCTTTTGCCCCGACGAGGTCCCCTCGCACCAGCCCCGACAGTTACCTGTTTCAGCTGTAGAGGCCGTCCAAAGCACCCGACAGTCCGCCCCTCCCAGTTCCGACCATCATCTTCGCAGCAACTCACCCCCGGCGGATTTTTCTTTTTATTGCCAAGGTAAGATTTCAATTGTAATATTTAAATGTGATAATTTATGTTGTCATTTTTTTAGTGCGTAATATTTAAGTTGTATGTGTAATATGTATTCTTAGGTTTCGGGTTTTTTATCTTGTTGTGGTTCTTATGTGTAAGATTTTTTTTATATTATTTTATTCATGCATATATTGTAGGTTAACTTTATAGTATATTATCAGTATTTTAGAATTTTGGTCGTGTTATATATCATGTTAGGAGTTTTAGTAGATTAGTTGTAATGGTATTTTAAAACTATAGTTGTATGTGCATTCTAGAATGTTAGTCAAATTAGGTATTTAATAACCTAGGATTTGTAAGTAACATCATGCATATAATTTAGTATTTTAGGTAACTTTTAATATAGCATCTTGAGTAATACTATATATTTATTATTATTATAATACTTTTAGTATGTTAATTATTAGGGTAAGTTTAATATTTTAGGTAATATAATATTTTTGGTGTTTTGGTATCATGCTATTATATGGTATGTTTAGTATATATAGTATTATAGCAATCTATTACGTATTATATTATTTGTGGATATTTATTATTATCGTAATTATGTTTATTATGGTATGTTTGAGTATTTTTGTTTATAAAGCACATGTAGTATTTTAATATTATGATATGCTCATTATCTTAGTCTATATCATATGTTTATATTCTACTATTATTGGTATGTTAGATATTTTAGCTTCTATTATATATGTTGATTAGTACATATTGTGGTATCCTAATACTCTAGTTTATTATTATTTTATTCATTTATTTATTTATTTATTTATTATGTTCAAATTATTATATCTACTATCCAAAACCTCTCATACTAATATTTTCCTATAAAAATTTTACTTACAATTTTAAAATGTGGGAGTGTATTTTCTTAAATAATTTTGATTTTAATCCCTATGATTTTAATTACGGGGGGTATTAGTCTTTGGGCTTCACGTACCCTAAGCTCTGAGGGAATATATATATATGTATATATTTATTTATTTATTTATTTTTTACATGTATTTATAAATTCATAAAAAGGAATAATTTAAAGAATTATTAGATTAACTTAGGGATAATTTCAAATTAATTAGGTACCGTTCGTAAGAACGGGCGCGTAGGGGGTGCTCGTACCTTCCCCTCGCGTAACCGAACTCCCGGCCCCAACTCTGGTAATGTAGACCGATTCTACCCCTAACGGGGTAGTAATCATGTGTTCTAACAGCACTAAAGGTTAGTGGCGACTTCGACCTTTTCCATGATTTTTTCATGAAAACATTTAAAATGATTTTTAATTTCGCCGCCCGGGGCACACGCGCTCCCGTGACATCGCGACACTTATTTCAACCACAAAGCTATGCATAATAACTTATTTAATCATGCTAGGATCTTAAAAATTCAAAATAATTTTCTTTTCAATAATTCAATCAAGTTACTTTAATTTGCTATAAAGAAAACCATTGAATATTCAAATATACCGAGTTAGTCATTTTTGCTATTGAACTAATTTTATCACCTTTTTAATTATTAAGTGTTAGTTTTTATAATATTAACTTGTTTGATGGATTTAAAATTTTCTTTAAACTCTTTTTCTAATTATTTTATTTTTTGGAAATATATATCATAATCAAATATGGACTTTAATAGTAATGTATTTTGTAAAAGTTGTTTGTTGAAAACTCAAGAATTTTCTTTTCTTCACCTATCAGCAACTACCCTATGTTGCATGTAAGAACTCCACTTTGAAGGAAAGTTAGACCAGGTAAAAGATCAAGCCATAAAAGGGAAAGGATAACCCCTAAAAGAGGTAAGTATTCACACTATTAAACTCTAAACTCTATACCACTTACCTTCAATTTTCTAGACTTGTTGATTGACTCAAGCATTAGAGAGTTCCCTCAGATGCCACAGGGACCTACCAAGTGCATATTTTCACCTTGCATATCTCTGAAGCAGTCAAATTCATCAACAATTACCTAGATTACCTATCTAATCAACCTTTCAAGTCGTGGTTCACTTTTCGACATTAACAAATATAATTATAATTTTAATAAGTTCAGATATTTAATTACTAGTCGTTTCGAAGTTAAGTCAAAGTTAGTGTAATAATTGTAACATGAAAAAATTAGTTGTCATTTTACATTGAGTTAAAGTTTGTGAATGATTTGATATTATAAAATCTTAGTTGTTTTTTTTTTTTTTTGTAATTTTACCCCCATTTACTCTCTAGTTCAAAAATATATGACTACTATTACCCACAAAAACTACTTGCCCTTAATGTACAAGTTTGCAAAACTTAACGATTATTAATAGAAACCCATGTGATGTTGTTTGATAAAAATCAAACATGCTTTAAAGGTGATGGTTGTATAGTGATTAAAACCCTTTATGAATAAGGTAGAGAGAGGATAATGAGGAAATGACAAATTTAGGGGACTATAAATGACAAATTTAGGGAACTATGCCTACTCAGCTTAGAGCTATATAATGTCCTACAATTGAAAGGGTGTGTTGGTTTTGGTGTATTCCCAAGAGGGGGGGGGGGGGGTGAATTGGGTATTTAAATATTACTTCTTAAGTTAAACTAGATCAGCAGTATTACGCAACCTAGGATTTGTTTATGCAATAATAAACCCTATCATTCACAATAAAATATACATGTGCAATAAATATAAATCGCAGAAATATAAATAGTGCACACACGATATATTATCGGGGTTCGGCCAATACTGCCTACGTCCCCGTCTCTAGCTCGCAAGCCCAAGGATTCCACTAATGCTCACTTAATGGGTAAAACGACACCGGTTACAACTAGATCAATTAACAGGGCTGACCTCAACCAACATGCTTTACTAAGATGGCGCACCTAACTTTCCTAACCGAGTGTTAGCTAGTTCGAAACTATTCCACAAGGGTAGTCTCCCTTTTTAAGCACACTCTTGGAATACAACAAATATGAAATACGTACACAGAAATGTGCTTCTCAAATAAGCAAGTATGTACTACAATACGCACAAGTAACAATCAATCCAAACCAAACACGTAAGAACTATAAGTTCAGTGGTGAATATGTGCAATCTACACTCAATATAATGATTATACTCGGTCAAGCACAAGAGTGTTCAAATAAGCTAATCTTTGAAAGCAAAGTATGTCAAATTTCAATATTAGATTAGTATTTCAAAGATGCTAACAATATTATTCAAACGAACTCAAAAATATTTTCTCAAATTGTTTCAAGCACAAAAGTTGTTTGAAAATATTTTGACTTGTAGAAAAATATTTTGCACAACAAAATTAAAGTTATAGGAATCTTGCAATGACAATGTAAAGATCCTTAAGCTTGTTAGTGTATCCCAATAAAATATTTTTAATGTTCAAATCTGTGGGATAAACCTAGCTAAACTCTCAAAATTATATCAAACAATCAATCAAACAAGTGAGAGTATTAGCAATATCTAATAAGCACAAGAACAATTAATAAACTCCCATAATATTAAGATGTATCAAGAGAATGAATATTTGAGAGTATTTTGGACAAAATGAGATTTTGAAATACATAGCATTTTTGCTAATGATTTTGGCTACTCTCATTTTAATTTTCACAAATGAACCCATATGTATAGACAAGATAAAAAAATACAACCGTTTGGGACCTATTGGGTATTCTTAGAAAAGTCTAAAAACACTTAAGAGTTATTTATCCATTTTAACCCATATTAACCTCGGGTAAAATAAATTTAACGTGAGAAGGTTTGGGTGGTTGAACCGAGTTTCAGTTGCCCGAAAAGACTCATTTAAAAAAAATTTTAAAACAATTTGGCAGCTCGAAAATTAGCTCGGGAGCCCAAACCAAAGGCAGTAACATTTGTTCGTAGGTTCGAGCGCCCGGTTCCAAGTTCTGTTAATCGAACCAGCCAATTCGGTCATCCGAGCCCAATTTGAACGTGATCGCTCAGGTGCCCGGGTAGTTGAAAAGGAACTTGACACAGGTTTGGATTCCTAAGGGAGATACATTCAATATAGGTTCGGTCGCCCGAGAGCTCTGTTAACTATTGACTTTTCAACAGTCTGGGCGCTCGAGGAGTTTTGAACTCTTGGGGTTCGGTCACCCAACCTCTCTTAATTTTTGCAATTAAGTCCAATTTTTAATTCAATTAATTTTCATAATAATATATGTGATATGGGGACTATTTTGTGCATTTGTGTAGGGACCTAAGGTCTTTTCAAGTATGCCCAAAAACCTGCTGTCGGTCGACCGAAGGTTGCCCTAAGGTCATTCGATCCCTATGATCAATCTACAGCATGTATGAGCTTGTAAGTTCCTATGTGCATATAATGCAGATTATTACAAACATTTTTCTTCTAATTACTATTACATCCCTATTCTATAAGGCACCTGTTATGAAATATAACGCAATCTTGAATCCTATGATAGGAGCTAGCATACAAATTTATTATCACTAATATACCATGCCCATAAGCAGTTATCAACATCTCCCATAATCAAAAAATATTCTATAAAATATAATTATATGTTAATTACAAAAATTAAAGAAATGACAATCAAGCGTGAATTGTAATTTTTTTTTTTTTTTAATTTTAAGAAGTTAATATCATGATGTAAAGTTTACTATTGCACAATTCAACAATCCTAAGAGGGTGATGGTTTGATTTACCTGCAAAATTATTTGTATTCTTCAATTTAACTCATTTGAGGATAAAGTAACACATAAGAGGCTCTCCCTATCTCTCTCATTTAATATACTAATAAATTACACGTGGAATACCAACCAGCCTATATTTATATAGGCTTACGGAAAGTCTAATACAATAGGATGTATAGTTTGCTGCCTAGCTTCTCCTTTTCAACTGAACATTCGTTACTTATGATTCCTATTGACCCACTTTATCTGCTAAGTATAAATAAATAGATAATGATTGAGCCTAGTCTATAATTAATTATCTTCAACGGCCTAAATTTCTCCGACGCCAATGGCGGTGGTGAAGACGGTCATAGACTGAGGAGGTGTCGGTTCCATAAAAGTTAATGGGTGACTACTGGAATTTACTTTTTTTTTTCTTCCTATTTTTTTTTTCCTATTATTACTCAAAAAAAAAAAATTATTCTTTTTAAGAATAATTAATTAATTATACATACTACATAAAAATTATGTGTGCATAATATGCATAAAAATGTATGCTTAATTTAAACTAAATATGACAAGTCCTTTTTAAGATTAGCATTTTTCATTTAAAGTTTTTTTTTTCTTTTTAGAAATCAATACTGCAAACAAAAAATGGTTCTTCAGCATGATAATTGACTCTTAGGCAGAAAAAATATGCACATTCATAATATTTTCTGAAATGCATACTCAATCATATGTTTAACAATGCGTTTTTTTTTTTTAAAGAATTTAAATTTTATGTTTTCATTTAAATTTTTTGTGAAGAATAAAATATAAATAAAATGAAATTTAATCAAAATTTATGTAAATTTAAATTTGAAATTTGGATTTCAAAATACGAGATTATTTTTTCAAAAATAGCAGAGAATATAATAACTCAAAGGAAAATTTTATAAGAAACAAAACAAAAATAGAAGAAGTCATTCAAATCTCCCAACTCCAAAACACATACACTTGGCATCTTCTACAATGTATAATTAAACACAAGTGCCATTTTAAGTAATGAAAGTGGAAGAACAAATGATTTATTGATTCAAAACTACAGCTGCGTGCGAATTGAACAAGTATGATAAACTTCGAGTACAATTTGGCAAATTTGTCTCTGCTCTTCAACGAAATGGTGAGCCAAAGGATAAAACTTAGAATTAGCGTTTCCTTTTTTTGGGATTAATTTTTGAAATAAATGGAAGAAGACAAAAAAAGTGTGGTTGAGGCAAGATAATTGTTATATATATATGAGAAGGTCAAATTTTCACATGTCACGGAACATAAGTGTGATAAAATCTACAAATAGGGAGGGATGCATCACAAAAATTCAGTACTCCTTGCCGCCAATGCCATTTCCATCAATAAAAGACCTTATTTAAACTAAATTGATGGTTATATGTGTTGGTTCGAATTGAAAGAGTAGAAGAAAGCTAGGCGCCTGCATGAGCATGGATAGATAACTAGTGGTGGACCTATACATAAAATGCCGTTACTTCACATGTATATACCTTTGTCACAACGTCCCGAAAAACTGCCCTATGCGACGGGCAAGATCGAAAATTTGAAATGCTTCGAGCTGAGTGGTGGACTCGATACTATATGATATGAAGCCTGGTGTATTACGTGGACTAAGAAACGAGTTTCTTTTAAAAAATAACTGAATCACCAATAACCAATTTATTCTAGGTGCGATTAAAACGCCTATTATACTACCATTTCTATTGGCCTAACATGACTTTCGAATCTTGTTTTGATGATAACAACTAAAGGTTAATTTAATAAGTTATTGTCTAAGTGATGATATTCAAGAAACCTAACATGTCAAAGTTCAAAAGGTTCAAAGAAATAAAAGTCCAAGATCACAAGTATCATAAAGCTATACTTCATCAACAAGGTGATCAAAAGAAAAGTTCAAGAGGACCAAGAAGTTCAAAACATAGGGAAGCTTAAAAAATACTCAAGCTCAAAGCAAAGATAACTCATAGTAAAGAAATACATGAAGACTTCAAACTTAGAGAGTTTTTAAGTTTTTAGGAAGTCTTATGTAAGTACTTCATTATAAATATCATTTTGAATGCTTTGAAGCTCATTAGGCATTGATATGGACTTAGAGACCTTACTTTGAAAATCCCAGAAAATGCTTTTTAAATATCACAGTAGGATGGTTAAGAAATTTGGAAACAAACCTCGAAAACAGTTTTTATAACTATTCATGTGATTGAGCTTTAAAACTCAAGCGACTGAAGATTTTCCTGAACTGATTTTGAACAGGTAGTGAAGGTTCAGGTGACGGCCCTTGAATCCTCAGATGCCTGACCCTATTTCAAACTAAAATTTTGCAGTGTTCAAAAGGATCAGGCGACTGACCCTCGAATGGCTAGTTTTTTAAAACAACTTTTTAAATTCAAATTCAAAGTTGCTTGTGCCCCAAACTTCGTATAAACTTGGAAAACACTCCAAGTAACTTGGGCAACAAGAATTTAATGCCTTTTAAGCCTATAAATACATGGTTTCTCAAATCAAACCAATACTAAGAATTGAAAATCAGTTTTCAAGCTATATTGCTCACTCTCTCTCAAAGCCCTCTTGCACACATACTCTTGCTGAGAATATTTTGAGACAAACTAAGTCTTTGATCACTGCTATGAAAGCAAATCTTTTGAGGTTTAATAAAAATCAAAAGAAGAATCCCGATGACATACTTCCTTGATCTTCAATTCAATTCTCTTTGATATTTACTTTGAAGTATTAGTTGTGCTATATTTGTACTAACCAGCTCTATATGAGAGCATCTCTTGTACACAAGAATCTTTTCTTGTTTCCTTGTTTTCATTGATGGTTTAGGGTTATTGGATCGTTGTACTGAGCATGGGGTATCGTTTGGAGAGGGGGCTCCACCCTAATTGAAAAAGGGATTGTCACGGTTTGTTCCACCTGTAAAGGAATGCTATAGTGGAATCCTTAGGTGGTCTTGCCTAAGGCGATGACATAAGTTGGGTATAAGTCGAACCTTGTAAAAACCTCAATCTTACTCTCTACCCTTACTCTTTAATTTTTCAGCATGTATAATTTGTATGGTTGTGTATCTAAGTGCAGGAACCTGAAAGTTCGAAATTGAGAAAACTTTTATTTTAAGAGAGTACATTGATTGATCTTTTGCAAAAACTTTAAAAGGAGTACATTGATTAATTGTTTGCAAAAATCTTGGTTAAAAGGAAGTGCACCAATATTCATATATATAGGGCTTTATTTAAACTCTAAGCTGAGTTTTGCAAACACTGAATCAAGGAAGTGCTACAGCTTATATAATTGGTTAAGTATCTTGTGTTTGATTGATAAACATTGTTGAAAGCACCTTATTAATAATCATTGAATTGTGTTAATATTGAGTGTGGATTGTAGTTGGTATATTTAGGCATTAAGAAATTATTCTTGTGTGTTTTCTAAATTTACAAAAGGTTGTGAATTAGTAAAAAGATTTAAAAGAAACTTTTAAAAATCCAATTCACCCCCCTCTTGGGACTACACCTTAGTTTTCAATTGGTATCAGAGAAGAGTTACTGAAAATCTTAATTAAAAGTTATATAAAGATCTAAATGGCACCCCTAGGCGTAGCTCCCTTTGCTGAGGGTCAATCCTCAACTAGGCCTCCTATCTTTTGTGGACTTAACTATACTTTTTGGAAACAAAAAAAATGAGAATTTACCTTCAAACCATGGACTAGAAAGTATGGAGGGTTGTCACACATAGCGATCTTATCCCTACCAAACTTGTAGATGGAAAAGAAATACCCAAAGAAGAAAAAGACATGACCGAAAACGACCATAAGATGTTGCAAGTTAACTCAAGTGCTATAAATGCTTTATATTGTGCTCTTGACATAAATTAATTCAATAGGGTTATGGCATGCAAAACAACAAAAGAAATTTGGGACAAACTAGAGGTAACCTATGAAGGTACCATTGATGTGAGAGATAATAGAATTGACATACTTACTAGCGAATATGAAGCTTTTAGGATGAATCCGGATGAATCCATTACAAATATGTACACTATGTTCACTCATATCATAAACTCCCTTAATGCCTTAGGGAAAGCTTGCTCTACTTATGAGATGATCCAAAAAATCCTTAAAGGTCTTCCACCTGTTTGGGAACCCAAAGCCACAACTGTAACGGAAGGAAGAAACCTTAAAAATACTTCACTAGATGAACTGATTGGATCCCTTCTCACCTATGAGATGGCTATGAATAAAAGGAATCTTGAAAACAAAAATAAGAAATCTATAGCTCTTAAGGTTGCCAAAGATAGCTCGAGTGAAGAAGAGGAAGATGCAAGTGAATTAGATGATGAAGAACTAGCCTTCATTACTAAAAGACTTGGTAAATTCTTTAAAAGAATTAAGAAATTTGCTAGAAAGTTAAGAGGTGCAAAAACTAAAAAAGGAGAAACAAGTAAAAAGGAAAATAAGAATAAGAATGAACCCCCTACGTGTTATAATTACAAAAAGGTTGGACATATTAAACCTGATTGTCCACAGCTAAAGAAAGACAAGAAGAAGAAAAAAAAGGCAATGAAAGCTACATGGGATGATACAAGCTCAAGCGAATCGAAGAACAAATCAAGTGAACAAGATATGGCCAACGTATGCTTCATGGCTCATAAGGATGAGGTAAATTCCTATTATAGTTCTTCCGAAGAATCAAGTGATGAATCATGTAGTGATTCATGTGATAGTATGCATACAAAGAACTTCAAGTTGAATTATTTTCCTTACACAATAGGTTCATAAAAGTAACTAAAATGAACATTACTTTAAAGGAGCAAAATGAATCACTTAAAATCAACTAGATACATCAAAATTAGTTGAAAAAGAAAAAGACTCGCATATTGTTGAGTTTATGAAGAAAATAAATGACATATCTCAAGACTTAGTAAAATTACAAGTAAATGGTGAAAGCGAGAAAGACTTAGAATTAAAAAGACCTTAAAAGTAAAGTTGAAGACAAAGAGAAAATCATTTACAATTTTACTAAAGGAAATGAGAACTTTGAAAAATTGCTTGGAAAACAAAAGATGTCAATAGATAAAGAAGGAATAGGATTTAATGGACATCTTCAACTAATATTTATCAATACACTACGTGCTTCTTATGTAAGAAAAAGGGACACTTAAAATTTGATTGTCCATTTAAAAGAAAGAATGTGAGAATCAAGAAAGTTTGGAGAATTAAAGAAAAAAAATATGAAAATAAGAAACCTAAGAAGGTTTGGCTACCTAAGAGTAACATATTGAACCCTTCTTGTAGGTTTGTGTAGAGACCTAGAAAATATAATAATTAAAATAAATAAGGAAGAGGAAGAAGGTTTGGGTACAACACAAACCATCAACGGATTTGTGCGGAAGAAGGAAAATCGTCAACATTTTTCTTTTTACTGTAGGCTAGTTATAGGTAAAAAAGTTAAGAAGGGACGGGTAAAACCCAAACCGTTGACGGTTTTGTGAGAGGAGCAACGGTTTTCTTGGTAGTGAGGGTTATATAGAAAAAATCCTGTGAGCTTCATTTGAAAAATAAAATCTTCCTCTCTTTCTCTCTCAAAAACCCTACGACCCTACCTCATTCTTTCTTCGATTCTCGCTCCGTTAAACCCTATTTTGATGATCAAGAATCACCATGAGGTTCGTGGGAAGATTCTCTACAACTTCACAAGAGCAAATTTTCAGTTTAGGGTTCCGGAGTACCACTCCAAAACTAATGTGAGGGTGTTAAATATTAGTTTTGATTGTTAAATTGGAGTATTTGGGGCCTAGGGAATATTAAATGATAATATTCTAGAGAATGAGTTGATTAATTTGGGGAAAATATAATTTCAGGGTTTTAAGCTTGGAACGCCGTAGGGCGTAGATTTATAGTTTTAGCAAGCTTAATAGGAAATAGGTAAGGGAATAGATTAAGTCAAGTATTTTTAGAAAAAATTATCATTTATTATACAATATTTTTTTTAAAAATTATATGTATCAAATAATGTAGTTTTGGGAATACTGATGTTGAACTGAGGAAACCTTGATTTAAGATTTAATATTATTTTGTCAATAAAATATGTTTTTCAAGGTATATAATATAGAATGGTAGAACTCACTTGTGTGGTGTGAGTATAGATAATTTTACTATAGACTTGTAACATGTCAAAATATTTTATGCTTTCACAGAACAAGCATGATATGACAATAGTTTTTGAAAGATGATAATCAGTATAGGAATTAAGACATCTTTCAGTATATTGTGATAATACAGCCGGCATAGGTGCCGTGATAATTTAGTCGGCGCAGATGCTGTAATAGTTCAGTCGGCGCTGATGCCATGATAGTTCAGCCGGCGCAGATGCCATGATCAGTTTTAATATGACGATATATTCAGAAATTATGAAATGACATGTTTCTATACAAAAATACATTTATGTTAGATTTTATTCAGAAATCATAAAATGATATTTATTTACAAAAATATTATGTGAAATGTATTATATAGTAATAGAACCCAGATGGTTACGTATGTTATAAGCACAATACTATAGCTAGCTAGCCAGATCAGATAATGTAACCCCCTATGTGCCGACCCGAGAGTGTTGCAGTGAGTAGGATGGGCAGACCAGGTTGGTGTATAGCCGATAGTGCAACCACACTATTCAGGAAGTGTGGGTCAGAGGCCGATTAGCCTTAAGTATAGCGGAGAGTAGAATACCCTCTATGTATTGATCTAAGAAGTGTTGCAGAGAGTAGGATGGGCAGACTAGGTTGGGTGGGCAATTGTCCATAGTTATGTCATGTTTGACTTAGCCTGGTAGGCCAGCCAGAGTTAAGTCTAGTCTACGAGCTGCACAACCTAAATCATGTGAGGTTAATTCATGATATACAGTTATACATCGAGGGTATGATTTCAATAATATACAAATTTAGCAGATGATTTAAATGATATGAAAATTTATTATGATATAGTATGTTTTCGTTTAAAAGTACATATTTTCATGTGTTATTAGTTATAGTTTAAGATATATTACAATTATATTATTTGTAGTATATGTTAACAACACGATAAAACTCATGTTGCTACACACTGATATTATTATATTTCCCTTACTGAGAGGTGTCTCACCCTAGCATTACAAATATTTTAGGAAATCCCGACAGATGAGTGGAGCGAGCTTTATGATAGAGGAGTTCGTTGGTATTACCTCAGTCGCAGGGTAAGTAATCAAGTCGGAGGCAGGATGGATTTTTTGGGTATATATGTGTATACAAGATAAGTATGTTATAGTTCCGCTCTTAGATGATATGAATGTATAAACAAGTATATTCCAGGTACTTATGGGTCCAAATTGACTTTGACTACGTTTTATAGTATCAGAGTACAATTAGTATAATAAAAAAAATAATATAGCAGAAATTTGAGGTCATAGACAAATGGTACTTGGACAATGGGTGTTCTAGGCACATGACCAGAGATAAATCCAAGTTCACCTCATTAAGGCTAAAAGATGGTGGATACGTTACATTTAGAGACAATGCTAAAGGAAAAATCATTGGGATCGATAAGATAGGTAAAGAACCTTCCCTTACCATTGATGATGTGCTATTGGTAGATGGTTTAAAACATAACCTATTAAGTATATGCCAATTGAGTGACAAAGGATTTGATGTAATTTTCAAGCAAGACAAATGTATTGTTGAAAATAGAGAAGAACAAAATATTCTATTCACCGCTAGTAGAACCAACAATGTATATTGCATAAATTTTGAAAAGTAAAAATCTCAAAACATCACATGCTTAGCAACTATGAATGAGGCAAGTTGGTTATGGCATAGAAGGCTACGTCATGCTAGTATGGATTCACTATCAAAACTAGTTAAGAAGAACCTAGTTAGAGGACTACCTAGTACAAAATTTGTTAAAGATAAAATTTGTGATGCTTGTCAATTAGGAAATTAAACTAAGAGCAGCTTTAAGAATAAGAAACACATCTCTACTAGCAAGTCCTTAAAGCTTATTCACTTAGACTTATTTCATCCCACTAGGACTCAAAGTATAGGAGGAAAGCAATATGCTTTCGTCATTGTAAATGACTATTCCAGGTTTACTTGGGTCCTCTTCCTAGCCTCAAAAGATGAAGCATGTAATACCTTGATAAATTTATGTAAATGACTTCAAAATGAGAAATGCTATGGTGTCTTAAACATTAGAAGTGATCAAGGAAGAGAATTTAATAATAAAGATGTTGAAAAATTCTGCAATGAACATGAAATTAGACATAACTTTTCAGCACCTGGAACACCACAACAAAATGGAGTTGTTGAAAGAAAGAATAGAACCCTTCAAGAAATGGCTAGGACTATGTTAAATGAAAACAAATTACCTAAGTACTTTTGGGCTAAAGCGGTTAATACCGCATGTTATGTAATAAATAGAGTGTCCATTAGATCAAACCTAAATAAAACTCCCTATGAATTATAAAAAGGAAGAAGACCTAACATAACTTACTTTCATGTTTTTGGATGTAAGTGTTTTGTACTCAATGACAAAGATGACTAAGGGAAATTTGATGCTAAGTCAGATGAGGATATCTTTCTAGGATATGCAGCACATAGTAAAGCTTTTAGAATCTATAATAAGAGAACACTAACAATTATTGAATCAATTCATGTAACCTTTGATGAATCTAATCCTTTTACAAAAGAAATTGAGAATGAAGAAAAAGATGATACTTCACAAAAACTAGAAGATCTTGAAATCAAAGAAGAAAAAGAAGAGAAAAATGAAGAAATTCCAAATGATGACCATATAGAAAATTCTGAGTTGCTAAAGAAATGGAAATATGTAAAAAATCACCCTAAAGATCAAATCATAGGAGAACCTACTAGAGGAGTAACTACTAGATCATTATTAAAGAATTTATGTAATCACCATGCATTTCTATCACAAGAAGAACCTAAAAACATAGAAGAAGCTTTAAGCGATGATTCTTGGATAATAGCTATGCAAGAAGAATTGAATCAATTTGAAAGAAATAAAGTATGGAAATTAGTTCCTAGACTCGATGACCACTCAATAATTGGAACTAAATGGGCATTTAGGAATAAAAAGGATGAAAACAGTATAGTAGTAAGAAACAAGGCAAGACTTGTAGCTAAAGGATTTAATCAAGAAGAAGGAATAGACTATGATGAGACATTTGCCCCCATAGCAAGAATGGAAGCTATTAGAATGCTGTTAGCATATGCATCACATAAAGAATTCAAACTATACCAAATGGATGTAAAAAGTGCTTTTCTAAATGGTTTCATAAATGAAGAAGTTTATGTAGAACAACCTCCTGGTTTTGAGGACATAAACAACCCTGATCATGTATTTAGATTAACTAAAGCGCTATATGGGTTAAAACAAGATCCTATAGCTTGGTATGAGAGATTGAGTGGATTTTCATTAGAAAATGGATTTTTTAAGAGGAAAGGTAGATAGCACAATATTCATTAAAACCAAAAATAAAGACATGCTAATCATACAAATCTATGTTGATGATATTATATTTGGTGCTACAAATAATGAATTATGTAAGGAATTTCCAAAGGTTATGCAAGATGAGCTTGAGATGAGTATGATGGAAGAATTAAATTACTTCCTAAGTTTACAAATCAAGCAAGCTAAAAATGAAATGTTTACAAATCAATCAAAATACATAAGAGACTTGTTTAAAAAATTTGACATAGAAAGTAGTAAACCCATATGAACTCCCATGAGTACTTCTATCAGTCTTGATAAAGATGAAAAAGGAAAATCAGTAGACATGAAATACTATCGAGGGAGGATAGAAATTTTGTTATACTTAACATCTAGTAGACCGGACATTATGTTTAGCATATGTATGTGCCCAAGGTTTTAATCAGCTCCTAAGGAATCCCATCAGATAGCCGTTAAAAGAATCATAAGATAGTTAATAAGAACAATTGATTTAGGACTATGGTATCCTAAGGACACTAGTTTTGAAATGATTAGTTATTTGGATGTGGACTATGCAGGTTGTAATATTAATAGAAAAAGTACAAGTGGGACTTGCCACTTTCAAGGACTGTCTCTTGTCTCTTGGTTTTTCAAGAAACAAAATTTTGTGACTTTATCAACTGTTGAAGCTGAGTATGTGGTAGCTGGTAGTTGCTGTGCACAAACACTCTATATGAAACAATAATTAAAAGACTTTAATTTAGACTACTTAGCTATACCAATTAAGTGTGATAATACTAGTGCAATAAACATTTCCAAAAATCCAATGTCACACTCAAGAACTAAACATATTGATATAAGACATCATTTCCTAAGAGATCACGTACAAAAAGAAGATATACTACTTGAATTTATAAATATAAATGACCAATGGGAGGATATCTTCACAAAACCTCTTCTTGAAGAAATATTTATATCAATTAGAAGAGAACATGGGTTGTCACATAATAGGGAAGTGATTTAGGAAGATTTCATGCTGAGTGAAAAGAGAATTTTTAGAAATTTGAGAGGGTCAGGCGACTGAGCCTAAAACCTTAGTCTACCGAATAGAGAAAAATGGGGGGTCAAGCGCTTGAGCTTCAAACCTCGGGCGACTGATGTGCTACTGCCTGCTGAAAAATTAATTTTATAAATTCTCAGGAAACTGAGCCCAAAACTTCAGGCGCCTGACCTGAGGGGTCTTATATATTTTAAGCGCAAAAAACCCTAAATTTTCAAACTCCAGGCTATTGACCTCTAATCCATCCATCACTCACCTGAGCCTCCTTCTCTTGATCTCCCTTAAATCTTAGCTCCGAATCCCTCAAATCAAAGGGTCCCGATCACTCTCCTACACCTTTTCCCATGGTTTATTGGGTTTCACTAGGCTGGTTTGTTTGATCCTCCAAAATCAAAGATGCCTTGCACCAAAACTATGACAAACCGAGGTCCTTCTTCAGGGAGAGATGATAATAACATCAAAAAATGGCTCATAACTCCTCAATCGAAGCATTGATACCGATCTCATCTTCATTCTACAGAACCAATTTTTGGTAAGGTCATAGATACCTCCTTCTTTGATTCAGAATTTTCGGAAATCCTGCAAATGTTTCGGAATATTGGTTGGAAGAATTTTGTAGCATATCAATCCAAAGGACTATATCCAAACTTCGTAAAAATATTCTATGCAAATATAATACATGGAGAAAATGTACTAACCACTGAGGTTAGGGGAAAGAAGATAGTTTTGTCTCCACAAACTTTAGCTCCTATTTTGCATATTAGCCCAAGAGAATTTGAGTGTCCGACATTTGCTCAAACATGGATTCTAGAGCAAGGTTTCACTCCCAAGGAATTCTTGCCACTAATTATGGTAGAGGAACCTATTTACTTTGGCCATCCTCTAATGTACAAACAACTGAATCTTTAAGCTCAAATACTTCAAAAAATTATCACAAACAACATCCTACCAAAAGCTGGTTCATATGATCACCTCTCCTATGTAGATTGTTTTGTGTTATAGTGTCTGCTGAAAGGGAAGAAACTTAATCTATCTAGCTTAATTGTGAAGTGGATGTGGGCAAAATTAGAAGCTAGTCGAGTCACTCTTCCGTATGGTGTTGTTCTTAACCTTCCCTTTGCTCACCTCAATGTTACTACCCCTACTAAACTGTTCATAAAGCGTACACGATATGACCTTTTCAATTCCACAACGCTGAAACAAATGGGATATGAAAAGCATGAGCAAGGTTGGTTTTTGAATGGAGGACGACCACAAAGTCCAGCGACTATACCTTCTCCACCTCTAAATCAACAACAAGGACCTTCAATTGACACTCCTTCTTGGTTTGTACCCTTCCACCATGAGTTCACTACTTTCAGCAGAGACATGCGTTCAGGCCTCCAATCACTTCAGGAGAACGTATCCTCACTTCACTCTACATGCTCCTCAGTTGACCAGTGCCTTACTCGCATAGAGTAGTAGAGATCTAGCTCATCTTGGAGTGTTGATCTCATGGATACCAGCTCTGCCCCTCGTAGTGATGCTTCATCTGATGAAAAAACTAAAGAAGGAAGTAAGGAGGGTGATGAAGAAGAAGTTGAAGCTGATGATGATAATGATAATGATGCTGCTGATGATTGATCTATTTTTTTTTTTTGTGTTATATTGTAGTACTATCTATGTATTTGCTTTGCCCTTGTGTTGCTTTGTTTGTTTTTGTTTTAGTTTGGTTTGTAACTCCCTATTATTATGAATTTTTTTTTTGGGTACTCTTTGATGCCTATATGACTATGCTTATTGGTATGTTCTATCCTAAGCTTCCTTGTGATTATGCTCTCATGTATTTTTTATTGATGTCAAAGGGGGAGAGATATCTTAGAGAGCAAAAAATGAGAGCATGAGAGCATAGCAAAGCATGAATTGACATATGAGAACACATAATAAATATTTTGACAATATTACATGGCATGGGGAAGAAGGCACAAATAAGTATATAAACAACCATATGAGTAAAAGCAACCATATGATGTGATGGGCTATAATACCAAATATTTGAGATAATACTTTAAATAATGACTTGACACATGATCTTAATGCTAAGTATGTTGAAATGAGCTATAATACTATAATACTTGATTATGACTTATTGTGCTTTGAACTTATATTTGAATTCATCATTTTACATATTGTTAAAAGGTATGCTTATTGTAACGGGGAGCCTTATCAAGGTTCTTTAATATTTTCTCCTTATTTGTCATCATAAAAAATGGGGAGATTGTTAGCCTAACATGACTTTCAAATCTTATTTTGATGATAACAACTAAAGTTTAATTTAACAAGTTATTGTTTAAGTGATGATATTTCAGGAAACCTAGTGTGACAAAATTCAAATTGTTCAAAAAAGAATGAAAGTCCAAGATCATAAGTACCATAAAGCTATACTTCATCAACAAGGTGATCAAAAGAAAAGCTCAAGAGGACCAAGATGTTCAAAACATGTGGAAGCTTAAAGAATACTCAAGCTCAAAGCAAAGATAGCTTAAAGCAAAGAAGTACATGAAGACTTCAAACTTAGAGAGTTTTTAAGTCTTTAGGAAGTCTTATGTAAGTACTTCATTATAAATATCATTTTGAATGCTTTGAAGCTCATTAGAGATTGATATGGACTTAGAGACCTTACTTTGAAAACCCTGGAAAATTCTTTTTAAATATATCAAAGAAAGATGGCTAAGGATTTTGGAAACAAACCTCAAAAATAGTTTTCATAACTGTTTGGGCGATTGAGCATTAGACCTCTAATGACTGAAGATTTTCCTGAACTGATTTTGAATAGGCAGTGAAGGTTCAGGCGACTGACCCCTAAATCCTCAGGTGCCTGACCCTCTTTTAAACTAAAATTTTGCAGTGTTCAAAAGGATCAAGTGACTTACCCTCAAACGACTTGTTTTTTAAAACAACTTGTTAAATTCAAATTCAAAGTTGATTGTGCCGCAAACTTCCTATAAACTTGGGAAACACTCCAAGTAACTTGGGCAACACAAATTTAATGCTTTTTGAGCCTATAAATACATGGTTTTTCAAATCAAACCAATACTAAGAATTGAAAATCAGTTTTCAAATATATTGCTCACTCTTTCTCAAAACCCTCTTGCACACATACTCTTGTTGAGAATTTTCTGAGATAAACTGAGTCTTTGATCACTGATTTGAAAACAAATCTTCTGAGGTTTGATACAAATCAAAAGAAGAATCCCGGTGATATACTTCTTTGAGCTTCAATTCAATTCTCTTTGATATTTACATTGAAGTATTAGCTGTGCTATAGTTGTACTAACCAGCTTTATTTGAGAGCATCTCATGTACACAAGAATCTTTTCTTATTTCCTTGTTTTCTTTGACGGTTGAGGGTTATTGAATCGTTGTACCGAGGGTGGGATGTTGCTCGGAGAGTGAGCTTCACCCTAATTGAAAGAGGGATTCCACCCATAAGAGAACATTATAGTGGAATCTTTAGGTGGTCTTTTCTAAGGTGAGGACGTAGGCAACATATAAGTCGAGCCTCATAAAAAATTCGGTCACTCTCTATCCTTACTCTTTAATTTTTCTATTGTGTGGTTATGTATCTAAGTGCAGGAAGCTAAAAGTTCAAGATTGAGAAAACTTTTAATTTAAGAGAGTACGTTGATTAATCTTTTGTGGAGACCATAAAGGGAGTACGTTGATTAATCGTTTGTAAAAATCTTGGTTAAAAGGAAGTCTACCAATATTTATATATAGGGCTTTATTTAAACTCTAAGCTGAGTTTTGCAAATGCTGAATCAAGGAAGTGCTACAGTATAATTGGTTAAGTATCTTGTGGTTGATTGGTTGATTGATAAATATTGTTTAAAGCATCTCATTAAGAATCATTGGCTTGTGTTAATATTGAGTGTGGATTGTAGTTGGTATAATTAGGCATT